>NW_026068014.1:2542794-2546843 GCF_014885135.2 Alexandromys fortis | reverse complement strand
TTCATCTGGTGATGGATGGAGATAGAGACAGAGACCCACACTGGAGCACTGGACTGAGCTCCCAAGGTCCCAATGAGAAGCAGATGGAGGGAGAACACGAGCAAGGATGTCAGGACCACGGGGGGTGCACCCACCCACTGAGACAGTGGGGCTGATCTATTGGGAGCTCACCAAAGCCAGCTGGACTGTGACTGAAACAGCATGGGATAAAACCGGACTCTCTGATCATGGCGAACAATGAGGACTGATGAGAAACCAAGGTCAATGGCAAGGGGTTTTGATCCTACTTCATGTTCTGGCTTGGTAGGAGCCTAGCCAGTTTGGATGTTCACCTTCCTAGACATGGACGGAGGGGGGAGGACCTTGGACTTTCCACAGGGCAGGGAACCATGACTGCTCTTTGGATAGGAGAGGGAGGGGGAGAGGAGTGGGGGGAGGGGGAGGGAAATGGGAGGCTGGGAGGAGGCGGAAACTTTTTTTTTTCTTATGCTCAATAAAATAAAAAAAAAAAAAGAATAAGAATGACCAGACAAAAGTTATGAGACAAACACCCTCCCAAACGACCAGTGAGTTTGTACTGGTCATTGACTGCTGGGCAGGGGCCTGCCCTTAGTGTGGTTTGTAACTCTCCTGAAGAAAACTAAACTTTCCTTTGCAAGACGTTGTCTATTGAAGAGAGCTTGTGCTTGGGTATGGGGATCTGTTTCCTCTCTCAGTACTGGGATCCCATCTGGCTTGAATCTGTGCAGGCCCTGGCCAAGCTACCTCAGGGTTGAGTTTACACGTATATCAGCTCTGCTCTAGAAGGCCTTGTTTCCTTTGTGTCTTCCATGCCCACTGACTCATTCAGACTTCTTTTCTGTAGGGCTCAAGGAGTCCTGAGGGGAGGGAGTTGACCTGGAGCCTTCACCCCTACTGACTAGTGTCTATGGTACTAGAAGGTTCTCAGCATGCTATCAGAGGAGAAAGGTGAACACAAATCCAGATTCAACCCCTCTGCCATACAGTGGTGACTTGCATGACACACTGGTGCAATAGTGGCACAAACGTTGTGGGAGTAACCAACCACAATCTGATTAGATTCCAGGCCACTCTGTGATTTGGAATCCATGCCTTACACTGCTGAGATGGTCAAGAGCCTGAGACTAGCTAGGCCATGGACCTAGGAGAAAACCAAACACTACTGTTTCACTAAAGGAATATAGCAATAAAATTACTCCTAATTAAATTCTACTATATTCATAATCAGTGCCTCAATGGGCCGTCATCTGAGAAGCTTTTTCCTGCAGTAGCTGGGAACCAATATAGAGACCCACAACTAGACAATACAGAGTGAACTATCTTGGAACATTTAGTCCTAAATAAGATGTCTTTCCCAAGAGTGAATTCTAAGAAATAGCCAAAGAATAGTGTTTGGGATGAGAGGAGATGGAAAATCTAATATAAAACAATTTACTGTTGCAGGATTGCTTAGAATATGCATCCTGTTAATAGATTGGAAATATTACAGACTTCCCATGAGGCCTGCACGCATGTTGAGTGATACAAAAATCTCAGACGCTACCCTCCCCTCAGTTTAATAGTCTGTGCTCTTCATCAAAAAAAAAAAAAACATCAGACAAGATCCAGGGAGTACAGAAGACAGACAGAGCTTATCACAGAATAATAAGAAAGCATTCTGACTGCTAAAGGTAGGTAGCAGCCTGAGAAACAGTTGTGCCAAACTCCATGAGTAAGCAAACTGCAATGTTTTCTAAAACTGTACGAAACAGCATTTTCCTGTTTGAGTGACTGACAGGTCTATTTGGATTAACTGCTAAGAAAGGGTACAATAATATGGATTTTTTTTTACCAGAAAGTGTTCTGCTAGATTGTAAACTTACAGTAGTTTTGGAAGTTCACATCCCTACCATAGTTTTCGCTCCCACTGAGTCCTTTAGTGTTGCCAAAGTGTACTTAAGTATAGAGCCACTGGCTGGAGCATTGCTAAGCTATCACAAACTACATCTCCAAAGAAAACTGACTCTCACTCCACCAGCAGCAATTAGCAGCAAGCGGCACCTCAGCTACAGGGAGACTCAAGAGCCCCTCTCCTAACTAGACTCATAACCAGCACTTTTTACTTAACCTTTTGCATTTAACTTAATTAATTTTACCACATTTTTTAACTTGTAAAACAGGAAATGTATCATGCTTGATGATATTAGACTTGTTATGCTTAGGCTATTGTTATAATTGCTGTATATAAGAGACTGCTAAGTAATATTTAAAAGGAAGCAAAATCCAGCCACATAAATAATGCCAAAGAAAAAATTGGAGAATATAACCTATAACTTCTGACCCCTCTGATCCACCTTGAGAACATGAAAAGTTTAAGGAAGAAGGCCATCTCTGAAGAGACACTCAGGGACAATGGCTGCCTTGTTCATCTCCTCCCACCATCCCACTCTACAGAGGATTCTAATAGGCTCATTTGGAGACGCTGATGCTGCACTGTTGAGATTCTGAATCTGCTTGCTACCTTCAGCCCATAAAATTCGGCAGCTGGGGGATGGTTGCATAACTGCTCTCGGGTAAGCGCCACCTACACTTTTGGAGTTTTCCAGAGTAAAACACATCACCATCACCATGTTTCCTGGGCACCAGAAGAGAAGCAGAGAGCACAGCAAGCATCAGTGTGGTCCCAGAGGGCAGCAGCAGATAATGAGGTCAAGTCAGACTCCTAGGACCCCAATCAGGAGGGGCAAGGGTCTTCCTAGAACTGTAATAGCTCTTCCAGGCAGCAGTGAGCAAAGGCAGGAAGGACGTCCTCAGGAAAGGAAATGACCTAGATTCCCAAAAGAGCCCCAGAAGGAAGACAATCTACTTTAAATAAAAGAATCCAAGAAGGGCAAATCGAGAAAGCTAATGAGAGTCCCTTTCCAGGGGCCACTTGCAGGGAAAAGAGGCACAGGCTGGGCCACGTGAGCTTTCCATATTAAATTAAGATCAGAGCTTGGTTAAATGTCTTGGGCCTGCAGTCTAATTAGTGAATGGGTTCTTGAGTTCATGATCTTAATTGACAGTAGGAGGGTCTATTACTTAAGGATGGAGAGAAAAGCATAGTGTCTGGAGAGATTTCCACCCAGCACCGCGTGATGATTAGTGTACATGTTTTTAAAATGATGGGAAGAAGAAATAAAGATGATTTGGTGAGACGCCCATGTCCTGAGGTTCACACTCCAGGAATACTTGTGTGTGCATGTGAGTGAGTTTGTGTTGATAACAGAATGTTTGGTGAATTGCCCTGAACTAAAGAGTGATAGTCTCAGCTTTACATCTGTGCCATAAGAAGAACAGTTCACGGACCAGAAACATGGACCTCATCTGGGAGCTTTAGTACCAGTGTCTTCTCCACCAGCTCCAGACTGACTGCCCAGACCTGCCTGTTAACAACATCCCAGAGGGAGCCGTTTCATGTGAAATTTAAAGGAGCATTGCTTCCCGGGCGGAACCAGTCTCAACCTTCCTAAAAATGTTTCATGGGATCTGGGTTCCTGAGAAGTGTGATTTTCCGGGTCCGTTACTGCTGACACGATACTCACAACAAATACATGCGAGCACTCCGGCGTTACCATGCCCTTAGCCAGGTTCTATGGTCTCTCTTCCCTTCCTAGGCAACTAGTTAACTTTTAACCTGGCTTAATATGTCATCTCCGCACTAGAGCATACAGTGAGGAAAATGAACTGGAAAGCTGGTCTCTCCCACCTGGTATTCCCAGGCCACCTTGCAGTAACCCAGGAAGGTTAGCTATCTCCGTGGCTGTTACCAGGTAGTATGTGTCCATTAGCTTGCTTTTCACTGTGGCCACTTGATGTGGGAGTGTCATATCAATCTGTTGATTTCATTGGCTGAGCAATAAAGAAACTGCTGGCCCTGATAGGTTAAAAGATAGGTGGGCGGAATAAACAGGATAAGATGCTGGGCAGAAGAGGAAGTGAGGTCAGACTCTGCTCTGCTCTCGGACAAACCCGACAGCTCTGCTGGAGCAGAGACGCCATGCTCAGCG
>NW_026068014.1:2312522-2541694 GCF_014885135.2 Alexandromys fortis | reverse complement strand
TGGGAGTGTCATATCAATCTGTTGATTTCATTGGCTGAGCAATAAAGAAACTGCTGGCCCTGATAGGTTAAAAGATAGGTGGGCAGAATAAACAGGATAAGATGCTGGGCAGAAGAGGAAGTGAGGTCAGACTCTGCTCTGCTCTCGGACAGACCCGACAGCTCTGCTGGAGCAGAGACACCATGCTCAGCACTCCCAGGCAGATGCACGCAATGAAGCTCCTCAGACCCAGGATGGACGTAGGCTAGAATCTTCCCGGTAAGCGCACCTTGGGGTGCTTACACACATCATTAGAAATGGGCTAGTCCAGGTGTGAGAATTAGCCTGTAAGGGCTAGAGTTCATGGACCAAGCAGTTCTTAAATGAATACAGTTTGTGTGTTGTTATTTCGGGCATGAGCTAGCCAAGCGGCTGGGGGGTTGGGGACGCAGCCCCGCTGCTCCTATTTCAACAGCCACTGGCTTTTTGGGATGAGAGACAGCTCTGCAAACCACCATAGCCTGAGGAAAATGTGCTGGAGTGGTTTCTTCTACAGAAATGGAAACAAATCACCGCCTTGAATTCTTCCCTCTCTCCTTTCAACTTCTCCCACTGAGTGGAAAACCCCTGGCTGCAGATGTAGAGACAAGCTCCCATCTAAACTTGAGTAAGTAGACACAGGCACCAACGTGTAAACAGGTTTTATGTTGGAGAGCCAAATAAAACAAAACAGAGCACCAGAAAGGCTCCCAGGCCCACACACCACGTCTTAGAAACCTGAGTTCATGGTATGTAGATGATGCCAAATAAATTTTGAATAAATAAATAAGACAAGGATGCACCAGTGAAATGAACCGCTTTGGAATGCATGTCCTTGAATGGCTCCACATTCTCAAATCACCATGCTTCCCTGATAAATGAAGTCTTCATGTAATAGTGCTTGTTCACCCTTTCTCAAATAGGACCTCACCTAGCGGCTTGCAAATTCTATGTTTTTTTCAACAAAACAATACTGAGATCCAGAAAGGGCCGCTGTCTCAAGACCACTAACAATAAACAAGTTCAAATTCATGTACCATGGATAGCCCTGAGCAGCAGCCTAATTCTTGGAACCCATATATTTGCCCCAGTATAACAGCATTGGTGCGTCTTCCTGCTGGGGCTCCTGGGCTTTAACTAGGCCAGCATCTATGGAAGCAATAGGCCAGTATGGAATACGTATCAAGTCCTTCGCAACTCCCTGTACATTTCCTATTACCCACCAGCCTCAACACATTGGTCCACCTCCCTGTCCTTACTAGATTCAAGAACGACTTGAAACCTGTCTGGATATCTTTTAAAGTATTTTAATTTACTTATTACTATATACATATTGGGTACTACACCATGTTTCTATGTGTACATCTTGTTAAGATGTTCAAATCAAAATAAGCACATCTGTCTCCTCATTGCGTCTTTATGATAAAACATTCAAAATCCTTTCTCCTGGCTTTTTCAAGACATGCAGCCTATATCACCCACAGTCATCTTACTACACAACAACACACTTGAATTTTCTTCCATCTAACCTAGAACCCAGGAACTAACTGTCTACCTTCCTCTTTATAGTCCTGAGCCTCTAGCAACCCTCACTTAATGTCTCAGCTTCCTTAAGATCAATGTTTTTAGAGTCCACGTTTGAGTAGTCACATGGCCTGACTCTTCATGACTGAATAATCCTTTAACCTAGCGTCCTCCACAGCCATGTACGGCTGCGACAGTAAAGCGGCTCATCTTTGTTTTTTTTTTTTGTTGTTTTTTTTTATTTATTTATACATACATACATACAATATTCTGTCTGTGTGTATGTCTGCAGGCCAGAAGAGGGCACCAGACCTCATTACAGATGGTTGTGAGCCACCATGTGGTTGCTGGGAATTGAACTCAGGACCTTTGGAAGAGCAGGCAATACTCTTAACCACTGAGCCATCTCTCCAGCCCCGCGGCTCATCTTTGTATGGCTGGAGTATTCCTTTGGTTTATGCCAACGTCTGGTGAGGCATATAATCCTTTGGGATTACACCTACTCACCTGGTAATATAGAGAGCTCATTTCCATTTCTTGGTTATCTGCACAGGGCTGCAGTTGTTAAACGGAAACGCAGACATTTCTTGCACATACTTTAGCTTCCTTTGGCTTCACATTCAGTAGTGCGATTGCCGGATCATTCGGTGGCTCTATTTCCACTCTTATTTCTCAAGGATTCTCTAGTTGAGGCCACTTTTTACTCCTAACCTCCCATGTGCCCCGATGTATGAAGTCTGACATGCGTTCTATTGATTTATACCTCCTCTCTTACAGCATGACTGCCCTGTTTGAACAATAGCTGTGTTGTGGATATTGAAGTCAGGCAATGTAATGTGCACTGCTTTGCCCTTTCTGTTCATAAATGCCCTGACTAGTCAAGGTCACATTTTAGAAAATAAAATTTAGATTTTTTTTAAGTCTCTATAAATAATGTCACTGTTATTTCGATAGAAGTGCCTAGAATCTGTAGATTACTTTGAGGTATATGGACAGTCTAATAATATTAATTTTTCAACTCATAAGTAAAGAATATATTTTCATTATTAATGCCCTTTTTTGATATCTTTTACAAATATTTTATAGTTTTCATTGTGAAGATATTTTATATGTTAGATTAAGTTTTCCTTTTGTAGTTAATATAAGTGACTTTTTCAAATAATTCCCAGTTGGCATATAGAATTGTTTATATTTTATGTTCATTAATGTATTTAACCTTTGCTGAGTTAATTTATTAGTATTAGTTTTGTGGTGGAATCTGGAGCTTTCTCTAATTAAGAACCCGCCATCTGCAAACAGTGACGATTTGGCTTCACTCTTTCTCATTTGGATACCCTTTATTTCTCTTGCCTAATTGTTGTGGCCAAGACTTCTAATATTATGTGGAATAAAAGTGCTAAAAGTTAGCATCTTGTTTGCACAAGATCTGAGAAAGAAAGCATTCATCTTTTCCTTATTCCATGTGATGCGAGTTTCATATGGTTTTTATCATGGTATATTATAGCAACTGAATTTGTCTAATCCTATAATTTATTATAAAAAGTAGGACATTTAGTTAGATTCCTTCTTTCTATTTTCAAATTCATTTTTTTCATTCATCTATACTAATTTAAAAATCATTTATTGAACACTTTATAAGCATCAGGTATCATTCAAATGCATCTAACTAGAAACACGCTTCATTAGGTGAGAATCCCAGAGGTTTTGTTGGTACAAAGCTTGCCTAGTATTTACAAAGCCCATGGTTGAATTCCCATGACTGAATAACCAGGCATAATGAAGCATACATACAAACCCAGCATTCAGGAGGTAGAGACAGGAGGATCCAAAGTTCAAGGTTGTCCTTAACTATGCAGTGAGCTGGATCCCAGCCAGGGGTACATGAGACCTGTCTAAAAACAGGAGAGACAGAAAGACAGAGAGGCAGAGATAGGCAGACAGACTGACAGACAAAGAAATACAGAGACAGATTTATAAAAAGTTTACTGTTATAAAGCTGCTTGCTATTTTTTTTTCTGTTTTAGATCAAGATTCATTTGCAAAGAAGTTTGTGTGAGCAGACACCAGTGGAATGCCAATGACAAATAACTCTGGAGTAGCTAATAAATAAAAATACTCAAATAAAAGTCTTCACAGAGAGTCATGTTCAAACTATGCTAGTAAAAAGAACACCTGATAGCATATATATATATATATATATATATATATATAAATTTATATTTATATGAAATGTCAGGTATTATTTGCAAACAGTATTTTATCACTGTATCTTCCAGTGAGAAAAAGCTCAAATATTGTACTATATGAATCAGAATGAAACAGCTACCAATATTTTTTTATCTCCATTGGTGAGAAATGTCATTGTTATGGTGTGAATTCTCCAGCACACGAAGCTATAGTTGCCATGATTCTCCCTGGAACTGACCACGCAGTATGGCGCGGCACAATCTATTTGATCCTGCTCACTAATGAATTGTCTGCATTGGTGTTCTTGTTTTATCTCCCGAGGCTGTGATTAAAAACACCTGACAAAAAGCAACTCAAGGGAGGAAAGTGCTTGTTTCATTTTTTAGGTTACAGTCCATCATTGAGAGAAGCAGGGCAAGAATTCCACCAGGAACTTGAAGCAGAAACCATGGAGAAATGCTGCTCGCTAGCCGGTTCCTTCACTGGCATTCTCATGCCAGGCTAGCTTTCCTTACAGTCCAGAACCAGCTGCCAAGGCCGAGGTGCCGTGCACAGTGGGTTGAACATGCTTCAACTAACAATCAAGATAATACCATAAAGCTTGCCCACATGCCAATCTCATCTGGGCAATTCCTCAAGTAAAGTTTCTCCTCTCACATGACTCTGGGCTGTGTAAAATTGAAGTTAAAGCTAGCTGGGACAATTTGGTACTGATAATTCTTCAGATACTTCAAATTCTATTAAATTCAGTCATAGGACTCAGACTAAGAAGACAAGACCACTGTCCTGTAGAAAACTACAATGCCATTTTATGCTTTGGATACAGCTTTTTTTGCACGTGATTTCATAGCCTTTATTTCCTTTATGCACAGAAAGAGATCATCTGCTCAAGACTCAGGAGAGGAACCGTGGGTCTTCAGCATGTTGTCTGGCCCAGAGGCTGTGTTCTGTACATTTTAATTCAATAAAAGATTCTGAACTGAGCTAGAAATTTGTTTAAACATGTCCATTTTCCGGAATTTGAGAATTTATTGCAACTTTTCCTTGCATGCATGTGGTGTTCCCACTAATAAATATTAAACAATTAAACAAGCTCTATTTCATTTAAAAAGTGCCAGCAAGTTAGCTACAGATTTTCTGTAGCTAATATATAATCAAATATATCATTTGATCAAATATATAAGTAACAAAGTAATTCTAAGGTACAATTTAAGTTTGAACTCCCTTGAAACCTAACTGGAACGCCCAGGTGCCACACATCCGTCCATCATTTTGTGTTCCCTGCCAAGAGTAAACATTCAAGTACAGATAGGAAATAAAGTACATCTTGGTAAATGTTGACAAGCAGCCAATACTCACCAAGACAACTAACTCTTCTTAAGATAGCCAGGCTGGAGAACACTGCTTAGACGAAGACACACGAAGTATTGTTCCTGTTTTTATTCCGCTCTGGACTGATTCCCATTCCACTTTCACTCCAGCGGATGAGTTATCCTCACAGCAACAAGGGAAGAAATCAATATAAAATCCTTCCTTAGCGCCAAACTCAAGGAAGGAGGCAGACAGTAGGAAGGGACACACTTATCCCCTTACCTGATGTAAAGCGGACTTGTGCCTTGCTGTGGTATGTGGCAGCAACCTAAGCCGAGCTGTTGTGTGCTTTGGAAACAGAGAGGTTACTGGACAGCTTCCCATGCAGGGAATAAGTCTCTAGCTCTCCTACCTCATCAGAGTCGGAATTAAGGAAACAGGAAAGTCTGGGGAAGAGAAGGCAGAAAGAATGTGAGAGTCAGAAGGAATGGAGGGCACCAAGAAACGAGGCCCTCTGAATCAGCACGATCAAAGCTCATATGAAGTCACAGAGACTGACACACCTGCATCGGGGCTGCAGAAGTCTGCAGCAGATGGGGGCCCTGGAACCGAAGGGAGACGTAGATACAGGCCCTGTCTCTAATCCACAAACAATCTCTAATTGATAACCACCCACAAATGAAATTTTAGTTTCTTCCAAGGGAGTCTCACCAGGGAATCAAACTATCTCAAGGGAAGGCTGCAAGTCCAGCAGTAGGTGGCCAACAGAAAACAAACTCAGCATCATCTTTGGAGGTTCCTTGTCTAATCATCTTTTGCCTGGGCTCTTTTTTAAAAAAATTCTTTTTAAAAACTTTTATGTATTTACTTTGCTTATTTTACATTAATTACTTATCATCATTACTTTAATCTTAGTAAACTCCACTGTGAGCACTGAACCAAGAGAGGAAGGCAATGTGAATGGGCATACCCCAAACATGAACTATGTCTCTCCACACACTAACTCGCCCAGTTGACGTGCCCATAACAGTATGACCTAATGTAAATGAGGTTCTAGTTAATCATATTAGCCAGTTATCCCCTAGGGACTGAAGCTAAAGGCACATCAGAAGTGAGCATGCTCTTCAGTAGGTCCCCTTATAGGAATAAATTGCTAGAATCCTGCTCCCCTTTTACTGATAAAGATCCCCTTGCAGGATGGACAGAGACTGAGGTTCCCTTTGTGGTGTCATTAGTGGTAATTAAAGGTCTATTTAGAAGTTCTACTCAGTCTTCCAAGTTCGTGGAATCAAGTTGACTTAAAGTAGAGAGAAGGGGAGACCCTCAAGAAACAAGTTCTCTCTAGATCCTAGGGAAGGTCAAAATCAAAGTTGGTTGTGATAAGCTGGGTGTATTTCCCTTTGCTTCTCATACATTCCTGTTTCTTTCTTATGAGCTAGATTCATCCCTCAGTCCTGTCTGCTTCTTCTCCAGTTGACTTCCTCTGTTAACTTCTTCTCTTAGACTTGTAAGATTCTAAGGAGCCTCAACCCTCAAGCCCGCCTGACCCTTAAATCTTGGATCCACCATCCCATCATTGACTTTTCTTGTGTGGCATTTAATTCACATCCCATCATGATGACTTGCTATTACTTAGGTCCCAAATAGTGATCTTGTTCTGATCTTGATCAGGTGATCCTATTAAAATAAAATAATCAGCCTTTTATTTCACTCAGGGAAGAAAATATCCAGGCTCTGCCTTTCTGAGCATGACTTATTTTATTTGACATACTGATTTTTTTTTACTACTATCCATTCTCAGGCTGCTATCATGATCTCACTTTTATCCATAAATAGATAAAATTGTATTGTGTGTTTACCATATTTCTTTGCCCATTTATCTGTAGATAGTCATGTAGGCTGATTCCCTTTCCTTGTTACGCTAACTTTTGAAAAGTAATTTTAAAGAAGGAGGGGATGGGGTCTTTTTAAAATACAAGTCATAAATGGATGGCTAGGCAGCAGCTGAGTCCAATCAGTTGGCAAAATGTAAGCAGTGTGAGCCAAAGAAGCCAAAGTCAAAAATGCCCTCACAGCTGCTCCGAGATGCTGGGGCACTGATTAGCTCACTGCGCCGTCTTTCGTCCTCCTCTTTCGTCCTCCTGATCATGCCCAAACACAGCTGACTGAACGTCGCGGTTTCTGGTTGATGAAATCATCTGTGAAAATTTTCCATTTTTGATTTATTTCCTATTTCTCTTGCTAATTTTCTCATGTGTAATCTATGCAGCTCTAAAAACAAAACTTAATTTGAAAACAGTCCATTTTCAGTGAGTGGGATAACTTTAACATGACTACCAAGAGGCTTTCATGGTTTAGCCCAGTTTTGCTACTAAATGAAAGCCCTGATTTGAGCAAGTTGATGCCTAACTGAATATCAAGTTACAGCTCGCATTCACTTATATTGACTTTGCCATCTTAAATAAAAGCATTGCCAGTCACGTTTCCTGTAACTTTTTTGTTAACTTTAATGAAGTTTATATGCACATACAGAACACACAGATGACTTCACTGAGTACTTTTAGTATTAGAAGAACTGCCAGTGTATATATTTGGCAGCTACGTCTCAGATATAAGCATGCTGCAGTTTACACTCGTGATAAGATTCACTTTCTGGTAAGAGGGTTTGAATCTATTTCCTTGTGAATAGCCAATGGGGTATATGTGTGAAAAAGTACAGAATATTGTGTAGATAGAAAAGATATGGTTTTGAATTCAAAGGATCTCAAAAATAAGATAATGTGCAGTTTCTCAAATGACCAAGGAAAATAATCTGGCTCCCATTAGGAATGTTTTCATTCTCCTTATTGATTTGAATTAATACCAAATACCAGAATGTAAGGACAATTACAAGTCTAAAGTATTGAGGAATGAATTTTAATTAAATCTTATAAACAGAATAAATCTCATTTAACTAAGAGAGCTTCTTACAATTGAGGAAGATAATCCCAACACCAGCTTCTGGACTCCATATACACCCACACAGGCAAGTGTTTCTACACACATGTGTGTTTACATGTGCTACACAAATGCCTTCCCCACAGATAAAAATTAATTAAGTAAAGTCATAATTTTAATTAATTGAATTCTGCTTCATTAAAGACTGGGTAATAAAAATATTTGCCAAAATTTGAAAAAAATCAAGGGCATTAGAAAAATTCAGAGGAGCAAGACAAAATTAATTTATGACAGTAATTACAGCAGAATAAATACCAATAACGCAATACCTGGCAACGTGGCAAGAAGGAGCTAGTTTCAGTAACAGACTAACAAAACTGAAATTAGGATGTTTTCTGACATCATGTGGAGCGACAGAGCTGGAGTGACATTTACTTCACGGGATGTCCACGTGCACAGCACAACATGAGAGCAGTTTGTTTCGATCTGACATTTCCTTCGTGTTGTTTCCTCAGGAAAACTAAGCCTGAAGAATGTCAACCTATGATTTGTAAATTGTGCTCATACGAAGTCACATATGGAAAAGCAAAGTTCAAGAAAAATAGAAAAAAAATGTGTTTAGAAATGATGTCTCTCTCTCCATAAAAGTGCTTTATGCTGTTCTAACATCTCTGAGACATGGACAAAGTAACAGTTCATCAAGAAGGGTTGACAAGAAGGTGCTATCATCTTCCTGAAGAAATTCCTTTCCTTGGCTAGACAAAGAACAAGCAAACAACACAAAGCTCTTCCAAACTCACAGGACTCTTAACTTCAAAACATGGGAAAGAAGCAGCACTTCTCTAAGGCAAATAATTTCAAAATCAGACCTTCCAATGAAACATTAATTCCTCCACGACGCTATGAATATAATTTTCAAATTGATTTTGTATAGTAAATGTTAATACCGTCTCTTATCTGAAATGTCTTTATGACATATTTCATATGTTCTCTACAATGTGAGCCTATTAGTAAAGGGAAAAAAAACAACAAAGCTAAGCCTTACTAATTTGAATTGAGAATTTTGACAATCAGGACAGACCAGAGATGCTATTTCATATCTGCATCTACCTGTTCCTTCAGAGTAATTCAAAATAATTAGTCTCTTAGACATTCAAGGTCAGAGTATTTTCAGTTGAGTTGAAAATATGTATTAAACCAAAACACATGGCTTCCTTTTGGTTCTGTTGTATTTTTAATGATGCTGAGCCAAACATCTGTCTCAATCAGCAGCAAATTACAGGAGGCAGGAGCTGGGTGGTCTCCAAATTCTATGGATATTGAGAGGAACAGCCTAGTCTTGTATTCTATTCTCGCAGTCTCTAATTTTGTATCTTCAGAATCAGTCGATGAATATATAGTAAACCAACTGATACAAGAAAGGAGGAAAATAAGGAAAAGGAAAAGGAAGGACTTTTGTGATGTAAAGTCTTCATAGGATCTCAAATAATCATTGGGAAGAATAGACTAACCAAGTGATACGAGTCTCCCAGGACCCAGAAGGTGTTCCTCGTCTGTAAATCGAACAAAAAAGTGTGTCTAGTTTACTGAGACTCAAGATCTCTCCCCTAATTAACTCTTTCAGATTGTATTAGCTTGAATGTGGGCAGTTGGGCTTGTTATAAATGAAATTTAATTTAGCAGAAATATGTGCCCAATCCCTGGTAGTGACTTGACAGAGCTGGTTTGCACTGTTTTCTTAGGGTCACTGTGAGTCGTAAGCTACCTCTTTCTTCTAATTGACCTAGTGTTGAGAATAATTTCAATGACCATGGAACCGATGAGAAAGTACATTCCAAACTTCTGGTTCTTATTAAAACCAGTGGTGCTTCCTGGATCTTACCTTGAAACTAACAAATGAGAACATTTGAATGCCAAGGCCAGAAATACATATTTTTAACAAACCTTCCCACCACGCAGGTAATAATCAGTACTAATCAAATTTAAGGACTTGTATTTGTATATAATGAAGAATGTTAGATTTCAGACAAGAAACATGCTAGAGAGGCCTACTTCTTTTATTTTTAAGTATTTATTGCTTGTCTGTATCTATTGATCATGTGCAGTCTCTACCTGGGACTTCAGGCAAAGAGGGGCACAGACAACAAGTCATGAAAGAACTCATCATCCACGCCAGAATGTTAATAAAGGAACAGAAGATTACAACATACACTGGGAAGTCTTAAGACAGGACTGAGAGCAGGGAGCTTTGCCATCGGGGGTTTAGGAAAATACCTAATGCAACTGATATCTAGGCAGAGGGCTACAGTGGACTGGGAGCCATTCAGACTAAGATACCATAGACAGAAGTGAAGGCAGTGTACTCAGGTGGAGCGAAAGTTAAATACAATGATACAAATTCCATGGGAAGCATGGCATTGGGAGACACCTGCAATGCTGGCACTTATTTGGGGGGTGGGGGTGATAGTAGTAGCTGGGTGGAGGTTAGAAGGATGGAGAAGGTAGGAAGGAAACATGAATGTGGCCAACACAGGTCCTCTCCTTCATCATAGCCTCTGTCTTTCAGTACCTCTGGTAAAGGGTAGATTTTTCTTGCTTTAAGGACAGAAAGAGAATAAAGCAAGGCATTTTAGGGGCCAGAGACATGGCTCAGTGGTTTATAGTACTTCTTCCTCTTGTAGAAACTCCAGGTTTGGTTCCCAGAACCCACATGGTGGCTAACAACCCACATGCTGTCTTTAGCTCAGTTCTGGAGGATCTGATGCTATCTTCTAGCCTCCTTGGGCACCTGTACTCATGTAGTGCACAGACATCCGTGCAGATAAAACACCCATATGCATTTAAAAAAATTGAAGAATCTTTAAAAGAGAAAGAAAACTAACAAAACATTTTCTCTTCATAACAATGAGTCTGGGCTTGGACATGTGACCCAGGTCTGGCTCATGAGCTAAGAAGTCCCCAAGGCTTCTCTCTTTTTTTTTTTTAAATAATTTATTTATTTATTTATTTATTTTTTAAATTTATTAAAGATTTCTGTCTCTTCCCCACCGCCGCCTCCCCTTTCCCTCCCCCTCCCCCAATCAAGTCCCCCTCACTTGTCAGCCCAAAGAGCNAGAATAATCAGGCGCGTTCTCACAGCACTCTAGAATGCTCCCAATCAGACAAAAGATAAAAATATGACAATCCTGAAGGTCTGAATTCCTTCTTCACTGGATCAAGAAGAACCACTCAAAGCATGAAAGGGCAGTGCAGCAGCTTTGGGGGACTCTGTTGCTTCCTATGCCTAGAGGTTCCTGTTATTTTCCCCAACGCTGCTGACTGCAGAGACTGGAGCAATTCTCTCTCCAAAAGGTGCTTTGGGTGGCAAGGAGACCTGGATTAAGCAGTGCCTGGCTGCACAGACTCTGAGTTTCCATTCAAATAAAAGGTCCTAAAGTAAGACAATGTGTATAATGCGTGAGATTTTAAAGTAAAAACTGTTCTTCATTTCTTATAATTCATTGTGTCCCACTAAAGGTCTGGAGCAAAAGAGCTGCTAAATACTGGCAAGTACAGATGAGTGGGGGGAGATGTAGGCTTCCTTCCTTTCTCTCCTTCTCTCTCTCTCTCTCTCTCTCTCTCTCTCTCTCTCTCTCTCTCTCACACACACACACACACACACACACACACACACACTCTGCCCGATGCCTGCAGATCAGGATACAATGCTCAGCTACTTCTCCATCACTATATCCGCCTCCCTGCCTGTTGCCATGCTCCCAGAATGGATACGGACTAACCCTCTGTAACTGTAAGCAAGCCCCCAAGTAAACGCTTTCTTTTATAGAATAGCTTGGTCATGGTGTCGCTTTACACCAATAGAAGAGTCACTAAGACAGAAGAGATGAAGAAAGACACCTGACTCTGATCTCCACATAACTGCACACAAGTGCGTAAACAGATGTGTTTGCACATGCACACAGAAGAAAAACTAGAACACAAGCGTAAAGCATTGACTTAGTCACCATCATTTAGCTGAGCTGACAAAACATCCTTGAAATTATTCTTTTCGTTATCTGTATTTCCTGGCATATGAGAAAAGAAAATGACATTATTTAAGCAAAAATGCTTATCATTTAAGAATTTTTGTTGTATATTTCTTTACTATAACTGTACAAATTCCTAAGGACTTTATTAAGACTGAATTGATGAGCCAGAGTCAGGTCACAAAAAGATGGACAATCTGTTTGAATTAATGCTTGTTTAAAATTTTGTTTCCCCCTGAAAGTGGGGATTACATTCAGGTCCTCGATCATGCTGGACAAATGTTCTGACACTCAGCTCTACACCAAACTCGACTCTTTCTTTGGAGTATAGAAACATATTTCTAACTAATTTTGGCCACACTGAGCTGGTATGGAACTGTTTGGGGTGATTCCCATAATTTAGGAGGGACTGATGAGTCCTCCTAATCTCATAGAAATACTTGTACAACCAAGATCCAGAGACAACATGAAATAGAAGCTCTGATCCTAACCGATGTGGTGATCGTGACCTCTCATGGTGGCTCCTTTCCACAGTCGGGCTCACCATTCCAGGCGGCTGTCGAGTTCCCATACCTGCTGAGAAACATGACTGTCATAGTCCAGAGCATCTCCTCTTTTGGCTTTTCCTCCCCAACAAGCATTGGCACATCCCTCTTCAGTATTAAAGGTCTAAATGGGCATAGTGACACACCCTTGTAGTCCTAACTACTGGGGTGCCTGAGAAAGGGCGGTTGTTCAAGACGAGTTAGGGCAACACCAGGAAACGACACCCCCAGACAGGATGTGCCCACTGGTACAAAAGTGGCATGATCATTTGAGGCGTGACCAATGTATTATTAACTCATACCCTCTACTAAGGTTCAGGGACACCACTGGAAGAGAAGGCAAAGAGAACATAGGAGCAGGAGGATGGGGGCGAATTTCTGTCTTATGGCTAGACATGAATACTGTACTCAGGAAGCCATAGACGCTATGGATACCTGCCCAAGGGCAAACCAGTACAAACAGGCAGGGGCTCCCAGTCCCCACTCCTTATTGAGGGTCTCCTGGAAATTAATGGCTGTTGGGGGAGAGAGAATCATTCTCTCTGAGGGTGTGGCTATTGGCAGATTTCCCATTTTCTGATGTTTGGCCCCAAGCTCATCCATATATGGGCAGAATTAATTGGACTATCAATTAATTGGGTTATCAAAAGAACATTTTTAAAAGAATACCTATTGAGAAAGAAATAAGCAGAGTTGGAGAGGGAACATAAAGGGCAGATATGATCATATTCATTGCATACATATATGAAATTCTCAAGAATAAAGAAAACTAAAATCTACTTAAATTTTTACTTATGCATATGTGTCTAAGTGTGTGGACATATATGTATGCATACACATACATATATGTTTATGTATCTGTGCACACACATATAAATGTATATTTATACACACACACATACTCAGAGGCCATAAGAGAGTGTTGAATACCCTGGAGCTGGATTAAAGTTGTAAGCTGTCTTGTGTGATGTTGGGGAAAGTCACATTCTCTGCAAGTGCAGCAAGTACTCTTCAGCAATAAATCCATCTCCAAGAAAAAAGGTATTTTAATAAATAAAACTAAAAAATAACTGTGACTGGGGACTGCTGATGTTATGATAAATGGACACTTGGCAAACTAACTGCCTTCTAAATATTTGTTGATGCCCATCGATTAGTGATGCTCTCGGTCTTGATCAGATATGGCCCCTCCTGCAATAGGTAATAATTAATACAGAGACTTAGAACTGGACAAAGCACTAAGAGTAGGTGGCTTATATGTGTTAAACATTCAGCACTAAGCAGGCCATCTACTTCACCCCTCCCAAGCATCATGGGAAAGGAGACCCAGGATGTCATGAGCAGGACAGGGCTGTGAAGCTGTTCTGAGTGTGCGGTAGCTGATGGAATCCTGAACATACAGCAGCTGATCAAAGGCAGCCTGCACAGAGCAGTCTGTACTCAAGACCTGAACAAGACCAGCAACACAGACAGGAAAGCAGGGAGACCGGTGGGAAGAAGAAGGGGTCTTCAGGAGTGGGGAGGGGGAACAGAGCAGTGAGGGGGAGTATGCTCAAAATACATGCTTGCATATATGAAACTATCAAAAATAAATTAAAAATGTTTTAAATAGGGACTTCATCTTTAAAAACAAACAAAAAAGTTTATTTCGTTTCCATGGATTAAAAAAAAAAAAAGCTTCCTGTTTTCACAGCTGGAGATAACACCCCACAAGGAGCTACCAGGAGACTTTAATCAAAAGAAAGGAGAAGCAGTTAAAATTTTAGTTTAGAAAGATTAGCGTGGCTTTAGGCTGGAGAGTGGCTGCAGCTCCAGGAGGAAGGCAAGCTGACACAGCTGTGGCCAGGCGGGGATGGCACAGGTAAGGTGAGCTCCCCTCAGCACCTCTAACCATCCGAGATGAGTCTTCCCTTGCAAACGGCAAGAACCAGCAGTGCTTGGCTATTCGTCTACTGCGTGGGAGGAAAGAATGGGATTCATAATTAGAGTTTTAACTAAATTCTTTGGAAGGAGATTAATCAACCCGCTAGCCCTTCACATACTCTAACCTCTATTTTAAAGTCCAGGTTAAAAGCTAAAACGTATTCAACACTGATTTAACACAAAGGTTATTAATAATTTGCAATTTTCTTTAAGGCATAAATATAAAATGTGAGAGTCAGTAGTCAATCCATATATTTCTCTTTCAATACAATGTAGTGTGGTAGAAAATCCTTTTTTATTCTATTTCTTTAAAAAAAACTATCTTTTCTCATTTTACATACCAATCCCAGTTCCCACTCTCTCCCCTCTTCCCCCCTTTTACTTTCTCTCCCCAAATCCCCATCCACTCCTAAGAGAGGGTAAGGCACATTGCTTTAAAGAAGGTCCAAGGCCCTCCCTACATATCTAAGCTCAGCAAGATATTCCTCCAAAGAGAATGGGTTGCAAAAAGCCAGTACAAGCAGTAGGGATAAATCCTGGCTTCATTGCCAATGGCTCCACAGTCTGCCCCAGCCATACAACTGTCACCCACATTCCAAGGGCCTAGTTAGGTCCTATGCGGGTTCCTTCCCTGTCCGGTCAGAGTTGGTGAGCTCCCATTAGCTCAGGTAAGATGGAAAATCCTTTACTCCTTGTTTTCCAGAAAGAAGATGGGGTATCTGAGATCAAAGACAGATGAAGCCTCAGGCTGTATCAAGATGTTGGCAAATGAAAATGAACTACAGGAACCAAAATTGCCCAGCAAATCAAAGAATGATCAAATGAAACCATGTATGAACTACTGGAAACAAAATTAGCCCAACTGAATTATGAAATTTTCTGCTCCTGTAATTTAAAGGCAAATTAGGTGCTTTAGTTATTATTGGTAAATTTTTTGTTAGACATGCAAGATCTTTGTCTACCTTCTGATCTGTTCCAGGTGGGTGTTTCCTAAGATGGTCTATAAACCAGCACATCACAGGGAAGAAAGGATGTTAATAGGACCCCGGGCTGAGAAACAAAGGGAAAATAGGAAGGAAGAGAAGGGAAGGAGGAGGCCAATTTCCTCTGTGCCAACTAATACTTCCTGTTTCTTGTGGCTCAGTATTGGGACTGATGAGATAAGTTGACAGACAGTCCCATTACCAACTTAGCCACCAGAGCCTGAAAACTGTCTTCAAGGTCAGTGAAGCAGACCTTAATAATAACAAACTTGAGAAGGAAGTTCCCTTCACATTATCCATCTCCTGCCCCAGACTAAGAATTTTAAATACTTTAAAGGTAAAAATATACATTAGATTTGTACAGAGCTATATTGTTTATATACTATATCCACATGCATTCTGAGATGAAATCCTAATAACATTTCAGAATAATAACTACCAATATTTTATATGTGAACACATGTGCTTTGAAGTAATAAACCATAGCCTAGGAGCTCCCAGGCTTGGCTACATGGAGAAATCACTTGATTGAAGATGAGAGAGAGAGAGAGAGAGAGAGAGAGAGAGAGAGAGAGAGAGAGAGAGAGAGAGAGAGAGAGAGATCTTTGCTGCCTCTGCAGGTTGCTATTTAATTGTCCCTTGAGTAGAACAACTATTATTTAGTAAATTAATTTGGTAATTACTTACATATTTTGAGCTATGACATCATGTGCTTGAAGCTGGCTTAGGATGCCTTGTCTTCCTGTCTCAACCTCCCGAGAACTGGCATTACAGATATGGGCCATCATTCTTAGTCAAGTTTTGGGGACTTTAAGTGTGAGTCTGAGAGCAGACGAGTTTGTGAAATACTAGATTATTTTCGGATAAATTTGTGGACTTTGAGCTCAGAGATTTTGCTGTCAAGTCAAAGTTTGTGTGGCTATATTTGGCATAAAGCTCTAGATAACAATTATCCCAGTTACTATCTGCTGAGAGCGACTAAAAAGGGGTTCTCAGCTTCTTCTGGCTATGATTTACCATGACCATTGTCAGAATTTAGGAGTCCACCCTAAAGCTTCTAAAGAAAAAAGGGACTAGATAGAGGTAATTTCCAAGTGTGTAACAGATTGGTTGTGGCAGAAATGTTTGGAAAGTTGTTGTAAGGAATATTCTTAGACCTTGCGGGACATAAATGAGGAGCATAAAGAGGGGTTACAAAGGGAGACTGGGGTTAACAAGGGCGTGGGAGGGGTGAGGGGAAAGGAAAATCTACTGAGACATTGTTCAAAAGTATTATAATGATAGTTAACACCTTGTCTGCTCATTTTAACAATAGTTTGGGGGGGGATATTCCATCACACTGTGAACCGTGAGTTTGTGTTTGCGTTAATTAAATAAAATCGACCTTGGTTCAGGGCAGAGCCAGCCGCTAGTTGACTGGAATCAGTCATTGAGAGTCCGGAAGAGCAGAATTTGGATAGAGGAGACACACAGGAAGGAATAGGATGGGGACTTGCAGTTTGGCGCTTCTTTTTGGTTTGGGACCAGAGGAAAGACACCTCTCTTGCTTAGTCACCTGCAAGAAAGGAAGGTCATCTGGCTGCTTCTCAGGCTCTCTGATCTAGCAGATTTTTACCCCAACATCTGACTTCTGAGTTTTTGTTGGTAAACAGAGTGATACAGACTTAGTTTAAAACTACTTATCACGACCATGGGGTGGGGAGTGGGAACAGGACACTTGGGACTGAAAGTCCCTCTGGGCCTCTCCTGGGTGGCCAGCAGGTTGTTGACTATGGGGCTGTGGGGACACAGATGGTAATTAAAATATCGGCAGATTCATGTGCAGCTGCTAAGTTGACAGAAAAACATCAAGTTTTAAAATCAGTATCAGACCATATAAATATTGTTACTAGAATATGAAAGTCTGGCATGAAAAACTTTGAAGTATTAGTGCAGACTACCAAATACAACCAAGAGACCTTACTTGCTCATCCACTCTCCAAGGGTGTTTTTAAATGTACAACTTCCCTCATTAACTTCTATTAAACACCAGAATCCAAAACTTTGCAGTGAATATGAAGAGAGCACAAGGATGATAATAAAAAGCCAGTGCTCTAAATGACCTGAGTGCACATATAAATTTCTTGTTGAAAATTTTTGAAGCAGCCGGGCGATGGTGGCGCACGCCTTTAATCCCAGCACTTGGGAGGCAGAGGCAGGCGGATCTCTGTTCGAGACCAGCCTGGTCTACAGAACTAGTTCCAGGACAGGCTCCAAAGCCACAGAGAAACCCTTTCTCGAAAAAAAAACAAACAAAAAAAAAGAAAGAAAGAAAGAAAGAAAGAAAGAAAGAAAGGAAGGAAGGAAGGAAGGAAGGAAGTAAGAAAGAAAGAAAGAAAGAAAGAAAGAAAGAAAGAAAGAAAGAAAGAATTTTTGAAGCAATAAAGAAAAGTCTACTTAGCTTCTTTTGGTTCCTGTTTTCATCTGGTATAGCTTTGGTAAGCATTCTGAGAGGTACAGTAAGTACCTGGGAGAAACAGAAAAAGTTGCAGAATCATGCATGGGTCGGGAGATCTGGAGCTGGCCTTAGCAAGTAGAGATAATAGTTGTTCTGCGTGCATGAGTTTAGAAAGGAGGGCGACTGTGGGGGATGGGGAACAAAGGAGCTCAGCAGAAATCAGAGTTGCAAGGTACACAAGGCAACCAGGGCAGCTGATCAAGGCTTGGCCGTCTGGATTAGGCTGCTGATCATGCTGTAAACTTGGGAAAACTTTAAAGCTGGGACGTCAGTCATTCAAAATAATTAACCCCATTCTTGAAAACATTCAAGACATGGCCCCTGTCTTCTGTTATTTCACTTATTCCTACCCCAGCCCATCATAACTACAGGCACACTCAGTCCTATCAGAAAGCAGCTACAAAGAATAAATACTAACAATACTTACTTTCTGACATTCTAACCAATTTACACGTTAATCAAAATGCATAATCTCAGGTGGAAAGAAGTTTTTAAGTTCTGCATAAGAAAATTTTAATTCTACATAAATTCTTAATCAAGAGGGAGAGGCAATGAAAAGTGAAAGAAATGTGGAAGAAGAGCTGAGCAACATGAACAAACTGATTTCTTATAGTAAGTCATAGCTTGTAATGAGCAGAAATTCTTAGTTTCATTTTGTTTGGAGACAGGGTCACACGTGGCCCAGGCTGTCCTTCAACTCTCTATGCAGTCAAAGACGACCTTGAACTTTTTATCCACCTTCCTACCCTTCTCCAGAGCTGTGGTTACAGGCATGTGCCACCATGTCCAGTTTAGCTTGAACCAGCGCTTTGTTACCTGCTGCGCAAGTGCTCTCCTGACCGAGCTAAATCTCTAGCTCATGAACCGGTACTTAACAACTGAGGGGGTTAATATGGATGGCCAGCTCAATGGGATTCAGACGAGCTGCTGGACATATGGGTGAGTGACTGTTTAGACTGAGGTGTGGAACCCACTCTAATTTTGAGCAACCCCCTTTCATGGGCCGAGTTCTCGGACTGAATAAAATGGACAAAGTAAACTGAGTATAGGTATCCATGGCTTCCTGCTTCCTGCTGGGGATGGGATGTGGTTAGCTACCTCAACATCCTTCTGCAGTGACGTCGTTGCCAGGACTTACTGTATGTACTTAGTGGTGTAGACTGTATCTTACACTATGAAACAAAGTCAGCAACTCATCCATTAAGGATTCTGTTCCAGTTATGAGACAAATAACTAACACAGAAAATCAGCACTGAGAGGTGGGGCTGCTGCTATGGTACATGGGACCATACTGTGGGCCTTTGGAAGTGGTTTACAGGAGAAATGTGGGACTTGGGTTTTAAAAAGACTGAGCACACTGTAACCAGAACTTAATGGGACATCCTGTGGAAAATTTAGAAAGCTAAAATTCTGCGAGAAACGTGGGCACTAGAATCCTGGATCACGAAATTTCAGAGAAACGAGGACTCTATGGTAGATGGGACTAAAAGTCATTATGGAATGTTCTAGCAAAGCTTCTGGCAGTATTCTGCTGTATTCTGAGAACTTGGGTGAGACTGAATACAAAAGTAATGGGGTGACATGTTTGGGAGAGAAAATCTCAAGACAGAACAGCACCGAGGCTGGGGCATGATTATTGCTTAACAAGGTCTAAACTGAAAAAGAGCAACAAGTGGGGCAGAAGGACAAATGCATTTTTTCCTAGGGAAAGAGCTCTGGCAATAGCTGCAGCCAAGGCAACTACTGAAAAGGAGACTGTAGCTGTTAACTTGTTCTGCACTGGGACGGGAGGAAGGGTGCATTGATGACAAGTCCCACCCGTCAAAGGCTCCGGTTTGTGAAACTATACATTCATTTGAAAGACGAGAATTCAAACTGAATCCGCCTCTGAAGACATTCCAGTTTTTTGAAAACAACCCACGAGGGAAGTGTTCCTCTTGGGTCAGTGCACTGAGGTCCTCCATCGGAACATGCAGGAGGTAGCATTGCTGTTCATGTTGTATGAAATTTGCAGACATAAACAATAAGAGATTGAAGGGATGTTGGAGTTTTGTGCTGTGGTCCCAAAGAGCTGATGGGGTTAGAAAACGTGTATCAGGGTCTAAGTCCCTACAAGGAGACCATGAGATGCCACTGAATGAAGTCATACAGGTGAGCTCTAGATGCAGAGACCTGAGTATGTTAGAGACACTCTATGACTAAGGAAAGCTGTGTGCCTTGAGTGGAACCTGATCAAGAGAGAGGCTAGGCTTGCTACAGGCAGCAGAGCTGCCTAAGCCAAAGGGAGGTTAGATGATTTCATCAGGAGCCCCAAACGTTACACATAGAGCTGCAGTATTTGGTGCCTGCTCTGCTGTGCTTGGGTCTTGCTTTGGTCTCATCATTATTTGCTATGGTTCCATTCTTCTCTTTTGGAAAGGTTGTGTTTATTATGTATCATTGTATATTGGAAGCATGTAATTGCTTATTGATTTATAGATACTCCCTGGAGTCTCAGCTAAGACTTCTACTTCAGGCTTTCAAGTAGTTTTGCAATTGCAACCGTCAAAATCTGCTGCCAAGAAATAAGGTCGCTTGAGACTAGAGAGCAAGTTGAAAGAAATTGGGCCAGTGTAAAGGTGTCTCCAGCAGGGAGGGTCCATGATTGACACTAAGTAGCTCACATTCCTCGTGCAGCAACTGGGAGGGACGAAGTCATGGACTTTTAGCACTGGGATACTCAGCACAAGAGGAATTGTAAAGGCCATTCCAGACCCTAAAAGTTCTGGACATTACGCACCTAGAAATTTGGGAGATCATATTTCCCTCACATTTTTATTTCAGGTGTCAAAATTTAAAACTTTGTTTTCACTAACTATAAAATACCTCTATGACTATGATTTTTAAAAAATAGCCACACATTACCACAGAATATAAATAAAAATATAACTTTCCCTAACTTTCAAACCTTGCCAAAGAGCCTCAGTTAATATTTTAGTATTATAAGATTTTAGAGTAACATATAAAATACCCACTTAAACAGAATCATATTCCACATGAGGTTGTGCAAGTGGTGATTTACATTTTAAAAGGAATTCCTCTTTTAACCTCATTCCTCTTAACGGTTGTCAGTGGCTCAACATGTAAATATATCATAATTCAGTTAACCTACCGATCTTTTAGGTGGACAGTTTACTACTTTCAGACCTTGGTTGTTCATCCACAGAATTCACATTGTATATTTGTATGTTGTTTCTTCAGACAAAATATTCTAAGCAGACATGTCAGTCAACAGATATGAACAATTAAAATTCTATATTATTGCCTGATTGCTTCCTATAAAATATGTATATTTTTGTGTCAGACCTCAGTTTATGAGACTGTGACACCCTTTTTTCCCATACTGTCGCCAACCCCATGCATTATAATTTTCATGTCTGTTCACTTCACAGGATTTTCAAAACAACATTATTTGAGGATTTTTGTAGTCTTTTTTTCATACTGACAATTTCAGTTGCTCCTTTTATGAGTTACCTGTCCCTGTCATTTTTCCATTTGTTAGGTGGGGTATTTATAATGACTATCTTTGATATAAAAATAATTTTCCAAGTCAAATGAGTTGAAATTCAAATGTGGAATGTCCTCACTTAGACTTACATGTTGGGACACATGTCCCCAGCTAGTGGCATTGTTTGGGGATGTTATGAGATCTTCAGGATGTGGAAACTAGCTGGTGAAAGTCGATTGTTGTGGGGAAATCCTTGGGGTTTATAATCCAGTTTGGCTCAGGTTCTGTCTGTGTGTCCAGGTCCCAGCAGAAGTAAATAAGTAGCTTAATGTTCCTGCCACCACAACCTAAGCCTCTCCACTGACCTGTCTTACTTGTCATGATGGACTGCACCCTCCTGCCCTGAACCAAAATGAAACTGTTGACTTACATTACTTCTTGTTGGGTGTTTGGTCACGGAGATGATGAAAGAAACTAATATGATGTATACAGCGCATATTTGTGAAACTATGGTCAGAACTCGTAATGGGAATCAAGGTGAAGTAACAGGAACCAATATTTGACCTTTTCTGAACTAGTTAAAACAGACCTCATGTTACTCAAAACATGGGCCGTTACGGAAAGAAGAGCAGAGGTCCTCCAGAAATGGATGAGGTTAGCACTAGGTTGGGGGCGGGGGAGTTTAACTCACTACCTGGAGAAAGTTTCCAGGCCGTGAAAGAAGAACACAGTCTTCCTGAGTAGATGTGGGACTGGGAGTGTGTGCTTAGCAAACGGTGAGGCACTAATGAAGGGGGCAGCACACAGAGAACGGAAGCAGTCTGCGGAGCTTCTTTCTGAGGTACTCCATCAGGGAGCACCCTTCACTGAGGTGACCAACTGCTAGACTAAAGTCTAAGCTGTGTATTTAAAGGGTAGAGTGGCTCAAACAATGCCAAGTCTGTGTGTTAGCATTCTGCTGCTGTGACAAAAATGCCTGAGACTCTGAATTTATAAGCATGAGAGACTTCACTCATTTGGCTCTGTTACTTTGGATCCCGTGAAGAAGCAGAGCATCATGGTGGAAAGTAAGCGGTGGAACAAATTCATTCACTGTATGGTGCCTGAGAAACAAAGACAGAGAGAAGCAGTCAGCATCCCTCTCAAGGACATCCCCCACTGACCCAGCCTCCTTCCCTAGGCCCCACCCCCAAAATGTTCCAGCACTCCCCAACACTTGGCCTTCAAGGGACATGTAAGGCACCCCAACCATAACAAGTTTCTTTCCATACAGTTGTTCACAGCAGTACCAGATTCCTTCTTTCCCAGTCTTGGTCTCACATGACCAAGCTGATCCACCCAGCAGGAAATAGGGGAAAGATTCAGGAGTTTCTTTCAATAGCATGATCTAAAACATAACTTTTTTTCTCACCTTCTCCCCACCCTATTTCCCATCTGTACCACGGAGAGGGTGAGGCCTACCATGGGAGGTCAACAAAGCCTGTCACACATTTGAGATAGGACCAGTCTCAAGATAGATACCCTCTGTATCTAGCCTAGGCTGAGCAAGGCATCCTTCCACAGGGACTGGGCTCCAAAGAGCCATTTCATGCACTAGGGATAAATAGTGGTTCTACTGCTAGTGGTCCGACAAACTGCCTAAGCCACATAACTGTCACCCACATTCAGGGGACAGAGGTCAGTCTCATGCTGGGTCCCCAGATGTCAGTCCAGCGTCAGTGATCTCCCACCTGCTTAGGTCAGCTGCCTCTGTGGGTTTTCCCATCATGGTCTTGGCCCCTTTGCTCATATTATTGCACCTCTTTCTCAAAGGCTGGACTCCAGGATTTGGCCCAGTGGTTAGCTGTGGATCTCTGCATCTGCTTCCATCAGTTACCGAATGAAGGTTCTATGACGGCAATTATGGTTGTTTTCAATCTGATTACAAGGGAAGGGCAGTTACAGTACCCTCTCAACTAAGGTATTAGCTGGGGTCACCCTTGTGGATATTTGGGAATTTTCCTAGTGCCTGGCTTCTTGCTAACCACATAATAGACCCCTTTATCAAAGTATCTTCTTCCTTGATCTCCCTCTCTGTCCTTCACCCAACTCAACCCTCCCGAATCCTCATGTTCTCCTCCCAGCTCACCTTCTCCCCTCCCTACTCCTGTACCACCCTATCTCCCTCCCTCATCCCATGTTGCCAATTTACTCAGGAGATCTTATCTATTTCCCCTTTCTGGGGGATCTATGTAGTCTCTCCTAGGGTTCTCCTTGCTTCCTATCTTCTCTGGGGTTGTAGACTTTAGGTTGGTTATCCTTTGCTTTATGTCTAATATCCACTTATGACTGAGTATATGCCATGTTTGGCTTTCTGGATCAGTGTTACCTCACTCAGGATGGTTTTTTCCTAGTTCCATCCATCTGTCTACAAATTTCAAGATGTCGTTGTTTTTACTGCTGTGTAGTACTCCATTGTGTAAATGTACCACATTTTCTTTATCCATTCTCCAGTTGAGGGGCATCAAGGTTGTTTCCAGATTCTGGCTATTACAAATAATGCTGCTATGAACATAATTGAGCAAATGCCCTTGTGGTATGAATATGTATACTTTGGGTATATGCCCAAGAGTGATATTGCTTGGTCTTGAAGTAGATTGATTCCCAGTTTTCAGAGAAACCACACTACTGATTTCCAAAGTGGCTGTTCAAGTTTACATTCCCGTCAGGGATGGAAGAGTGTTCCCTTACTCCTCATCCTCTCCAGCATAAGCTTTATTAGTATTTTTGATCTTAGCCATTCTGGCAGGTGTAGGATGGTATCTCAGAGTTGTTTTGATTTGCATTTCCCTGATGCTTAAGGATGTTGAGCAATTCTTTAAGTGCCTTTTGGCCATTTGAGATTCTTCTGTTAAGAATTCTTTTTTTACATCTGTACCCATTTTTTTAAAAAATATAAGCCTTTTATTATTATTATTTTTATTGAGCCCTACATTTTTCTCTCCTTCCCTCCCTACCTCTCCCCTCTCCTTTAAAGCTTCTCCCAAGGTCCCCATGTTCTCAATTTATTCAGCAGATCATTTTTAATTGAATTATTTGATATTTTGATTTCTAGTTCCTTGAATTTTTTGTATATTTTGGAGATCAGTCCTATGTCAGTGTGGGGTTGGTTAAGAATTTTTCCCATTTGTCAGACTGTTGTTTTGTCTTGTTGATTGTGTCCTTTGCCTTGTAGAACTTTCTCAGTTTCAGGAGTTCTCCAATTTATTAATTGTCAATCTTAGTGTCTGTGATACTGGTGTTCTATTCAGGAAGTGGTGTCCTGAGCCAATGCATTCAAGGTTATTTCCCACTTTCTCTTCTATGAGGTTCAGTGTACTGGATTTATGTTGGACTTCAGTTTTATGCATGGGAACAGATCTGGATCTATTTACATTCTTCTACATGTCAAAATCAAGTTATGCCAGCACCATTTGTTGAAGATGCTTTTTTCCATTGTATAATTTTAGCTTTTTTGTCAATAATCAAAGATGTGTTCTTAGGTGTGTGGATTGATATCAGGGTCATTAATTCAATTCCATTGGTCCACCTGTCTATTTTTATGCCAGTATCAATCTGTTTTCATTACTATATCTTTATAATAGAACTTGATGTCAGGGATGGTGATGCCTCTGGAAGTTCTTTTATTGCACAGGATTGTTTTGCCTATCCTGGATTGTTTGTTTTTCTATAAAGTTAAGTACTGTTCTTTCATGGTCTGTGAAGAATTGTACAGGGATTTTGATGGGGATTGCATTGACTCTGTAGATTGCTTTTGGTAAGATCGCCAGCTTTACTATGTTGATCCTACCTACCCAAGAGCGTGGAAGAGTTTTCCATTTTCTGATATCTTCTTCAATTTCTTTCTTTAAACATTTCTTTAACTAGAGTTACCCCAAAATAACTAATGCTGTTTCAGGCTATTTTGAAGGGTGATGCTTCTCTGATTTCTTTCTCAGCCTGTTTACCATTTGTATATAGGAGGGCTACTGATTTTTTTGAGTTAATCTTTTATCCTGCAACATTAATAAAGAGGTTTATTAGCTGTAAAAGTTCCCTGGTAGAATGTTTTTAAGTCACTTATGTAAACTATCATATCATCTGCAAATAGTAATAGTTTGACTTCTTCCTTTGCAATCTGAATCCCCTTGATCTCCTTTTGTTGTCTTACTGCTATAGCTAGAACTTTGAGTACTATATTGAGTAGGTATGAGGAGAGTGGACGGCCTTTTCATTATCCTGATTTTAGTGGAATTGCTTTGAGTTTCTTTCAATTTAGTCTGATGTCAGCTGCTTTCTTGCTGTATATTGCCTTTATTATATTTAGGTATGTTCCATGATCTCTCCAAGACCTTTATCATGAAGGGGTCTTGGCTTTTATCAAAGGCTTTATCTGCATCTAATAAGATGATCATATGGGTTTTCTTCTTTCAGTTTGTTTATATGGTGGATTATATTGACAAATTTTCATTTGTTGAATCATCCCTGAATCTCTGGAATGAAGCCTAATTGATTATGGTGAATGATTTTTCTGATGTGTTCTTGGATTTGGTTTGCCAATATTTTATTTAGTATTTTTGCATCCATGTTCATGAGTGAGATTGGTCTGTAATTCTTTTTTGGTTGTGTCTTTGTGTGGTTTGGATACAAGGGTAACTGTTGCCTCATGAAAAGAGTTTGGTGATGTTCCTTCTGTTTCTATTATGCTCCTTTTGTTTCAAGTTGATGAGTATTGATATTAGCCTTTCTTTGAAATCCTCGTAGAACTCTGCACTGAAACCATCTGACTCTGGAATTTTTTTTTGGGGGGGGAGACTTTTGATGACTGCTTCTATTTCCTTAGGGGTTAAAGGTCTATTTAAATTGCTATCTGTTCTTGATTTAATTTTGGTATGTGGTACCTATTCAGAAAATTGCCCATTTCTTTAAATTTTTACAATTTTGTGGAGTACAAGTTTTTTGAAGTATCCTGATGATTCTCTGGATTTCCTCTGTCTGTTGTTACGTCTCCCTTTTTCTTTCTGATTTTGTTAATTTGGATATTCCCTCTCTGCCTTTTTGTTAGTTTGGATAAAGGTTAGTCTATCTTGGTGATATTCTCATCATCTCTCACCATCTCATTGATTCTTTGTATTACTTTTTTGTTTATATTTTTGATGGAGGAAGGTCATTGGTTAATTAATAAAGAAACTGCTTGGCCATGATAGGTTAGAACATAGGTGGGTGGAGTAAACAGAACAGAATGCGGGGAGGAAGAGGAAGTGAGCTCAGATGCCATGCTCCCCTCTCCTGGGCAGATACAGTGAAGCTCCAACCCAGGATGGATGTAGGCTAGAATCTTCTCAGTAAGCACACCTTGGGGTACTACACACATTAATAGAAATGGGTAATCAAGATGTAAGAATTAGCCAGTAAGAAGCTAGAGCTAATGGGCCAAGCAGCGTTTAAATGAATACAGTTTGTGTGTTGTTATTTTGGGGCATAAGCTAGCCAGGTGGCCGGGAGCTGGGTGGCAGGAACGAGGCCCGCAGCTCCTTCAACATATTTTATTGACTTCAGTCATCAGTTTCATTATTTCCTATCATCTTCTCCTCCTGGGTGAATTTGCATCTTTTTATTCTAGAGCTTTTCAGGTGTGCTGTTAGACACTAGTGTGAGATTTCTCCAGGTTCTTTATGTAGGCACTTAGTGCTGTGTGCTTTCCTCTTAGCAGTGCTTATAAAGTGTCCCATAAATTTAGGTATGCTGTGTATTCATTTTTATTTAATTCTAAATTTAATTTATTTAATTTAATTAAGTCTTTAATTTCTTTCTTATTTCTTTCTTGACCCTGGGGTGATTCAGTCGAGCATTGTTCAATTTTCATGAGTTTGTGGACCTTCTGCAGTTAGTGTTGTTGTTGAATTTCAACTTTAAGCCATGGTGATTCAATAAAATAAAGGGGGTTATTCCAATTTTTTGCTATCTGCTGAAGTTTACTAAGTAGGTGGTCAGTTTTTGTGAAGGGTCTATGAGGTTTACTTTTTTGGTTTGGGGTGGAATGTTCTACAAATGTCTGTTAAACCCATTTGAGCATAACTTTTGCTAGTTTCTTTACTTTTCTGTTAAGTTTCAGTTAGGCATATCTGTCTATTGGTGAGATTGGGCTGTTGAAGTATCCCACTATTAGCATGGGGAAGGGGTTGATGTGTGATTTAAACTTCAGTAATGTTTCTTTTACAAATGTGTGTGCCCTTGTTTGGAGGGCATAAATGTTCAGAATTGAGACTTCATCTTAATATATTTTCCTTTGACAGATATGAAATGTCCTTCCTCATCTCTTTTAATTAATTTTAGTTTGAAGTCTATTTTACTAAATATTAAGATATCTATAGCAGCTTGTTTCTTTGGTCCATTTGGTTGGAAAATCTTTTCCCACCTTTTACTCTGAGGTAATGTCTATCTTTGAAGTTGAGGAATGTTTCTTGTATGTAGCAAAAGGATGGATCCTGTTTCATTCCCATTCTGTTAACCTGTGTCTTTTTATAGGTTAATTGAGATCTTTGATATTAGGAGATATCAATGACCAGTGATTGTTAGTATCTGTCATTTTTGGTTTTGCATAAATAATAAATAAATAAATATTTTGTGGTGGTGGTATTGTGTGTGTGTTTTACTTCTTTCAGTTTTACTGGTATGGGATTATCTATTGCCTGTGATTTTGTGGCTATAACTAGCTTCTAATACTTTCTGTAGGGTTGCATTTGTAGAAATGTATTGTTTAAATCTGGTTTTGTCATGAATACCTTGTTTTCTCCATCTACGGTGATTGAAAACTTTATTGGGTCTAGTAGACTGGGCTGGCATCGTAGTCTCTTAGTGTCTGCAGCACATCTGTCCAGGACCTTCTGGCTTTCAGAGTTTTCATTGAAAAGTCAGGTGTAATTCTAACAGGTCTACCTTCATACGTTACTTAGCTTTTTCTTTTGAAACTCTTAATAATTTTTCTTTATTCTGAATGTTTGGTGTTTTGATTATTATGTAGCAAGAGGACTTTTTTTTTTGTCCAGTCTACTTGGTGTTCCTCAAGCTTCTCATACTTTCATAGGCATGTCCTTCTTTAGGTTGGGAAAGGTTTCTTCTAATGACTCTGTTGAATCAATTTTCTGTGTCTTTGAGCTGGAGTTTTTCCTCCTTCTTCTACCCCTACTATTCTTAAGTTTGGTCTTTTTATGGTGCTCTGATTTCCCAGGTATTTTGTGTTAAGAGTTTGTTGGTTTTAACATTTCTTTAACCAATGAATCTATTTCCTCTCTCATATTTTCAGTACCTGAGATTCTCTCTTCCATCTCTTACATTCTGTTGGTTATGCTTATATCCGTAGCTCCTTATCATTTGCCCAGATTTTCCATTTCCAGAATTCCCTTGGTATGTGTTTTCTTTATTACCTATATTTCAGTTTTTAAGTCTTGAACTTTACTGTTTTAATTATTTTATCTTGAACTTTCCTGTTTGTTTTTTTCTTGACTTTCTTTGGTTTCTTTAAGGGATTTGTTGATTTCTTCCAATTTTTTGTTTGTCTTTTCCTCTTCCATTTCATCTTTAAGGGCCTCTATCAGTTCCATAAAGTTATTTTTATGGTCATTTTCTTCTGCTTCAACTGAATTGGGATGTTCAGGTCTCGCTGATGTAGAACCACTAGTTTGTGGCAGTACCATATTGCTCTTTATATTGTTGAATGTGTTCTTACACTACTGTCTGCCCATCTCTTCCTTCAGTTGGCGCAGGTGAGGCCTGTAGCTTAGGAGGTCACTCTTCCTCCAGGTCTGTCCCTCTGGTGGATGCTGATATGGCTTTGAGGCTCCTCCAGGTGTAAGTGGGGCCAAAGTTCCAGTAGTCACAGATGCCATGAGTGATGGTTGTGGGTGTGGGGAAGCTGTTCCCAGGTTTCTGGGGCTTTGCTGGGTGGCGGTAGGGCACAGGATATATCTCTGGGGACTAAGGCCTAGAGAGTAGAGCTCTCCAGCTGGGGACCCAGACGCTTGCCTCTCCAGGTGGGGGCAAGGCCAACACCTGTTTGGGTTGTGTTTATTTTGTGTGTGTGTGTATGTATGCACATGCATGTATGCAAGTGTTCTTTCTAATCATATTCTTCAAGCTAGATGAGATCATATGGACAGACCTTGTTGAAGGAAATCTAAAACTGATAGTTTTTAACTGAGAAATAGTGTGTTTAGCTGAAACCCTACTAATGTAGATAAAAGAGAGAATAAATACTGGGGAAATAACAATCTCTCCCAAAGCAAGTTTGTATCTGAGTTAAAAGTAGATGAGAAAGAATATTAGATTAAGAACTAGGAAATAGGGACCACAGTTCCAGAGCAGCTTCAAGTTCCTGATTAAATCAAATATTCAAAACATACTTTAGCTGGCCTCCAAGTATAAGCAGTTCAAAGTTCTAAGTGGTTCTTATAAACCCATCTTGCATAAAGTAAAGGAGATTCCAAAAACCTTGGGAGTTATATCCTAGTCTTTCTAATAGTGATGTTTTGATTTTGATTTGCTTTCAATAGGAAATGTGATCCCTTGAGGGTTTATTAGCCTTCTGTCTACCAAGCGAAGATACAACTGTGAACCCTGGACTCACTCTGCTCATCATGGTATAACTCCCATCACTGCCCCATCACACATGACAGACAAATGTCTCCACCTACAGTGGAGATGAGGTCCTGATATGGGATTCCCTTCTGTATGCCGTGAATACCATTGGTGAATAAAGAAACTGCCTTGGCCTGTTGATAGGGCAGAACTTTGGTAGGTGAGGAAAACTAAATTGAATGCTGGGGAAAAGGAGGCAGAGGCAAGGAGAAGCCATGTAGCCGCTGCCAGAGACAGACATGCGTAAACTTTGCTGGCAAGCCACTGCCATGTGGCGATACACAAATTAATGGAGATAGGTTAAATTAATATGTAAGAGTTAGACAATAAGAAGCTAGAGCTAATGGGCCAAGCAGTGATTTAAATAATACAGTCTCTGTGTGATTATTTTGGGGCTAGCAGCCGGGAACCAACAAGCAGCCTCCTTACAAGGTCCTATTTTGATGACACCCCCAGCAAATTCCTTGCAGAAATTCTAACAAATGGTAAACAGGACGGAAAGGTGGAGCTACATGACTTGTGCAGAAATCTAAGCAGGTGCAACAATGAAAATAATTACCTTTCTCTCCATGTAAATAAGCCTTTTCTTGCCATTGTAGTCTTGATTTTTAAATGAAAGGAAGTTAATTTTAATTAATGAAAGTTAATGTTAATTAAACATGTGTTCTATTTTTATATGTGCACACCAATTTGCTTAGATATCTCAGCAGCACTGTGAAGAGCCTAACAAATGCATTGCTCTTCTGCATGCACAGCTCAAATTACCACAGAAATTAAACCAAAATTGACTAATATGCAATCACACTCTTGAGTGTATACAATTCCTTTAAAAGTATAATATAGTTGGAGAAGGACCTGAATGATTTTTCTAGTAAGCGTTCTTAACCTTTATTTCAATTTGTCATGCCAGTAAGAATCAGGAAAAGATTTTAATGATATTTTTTGAAATATCATTTTCCAACCTTCATTCTTATAGTTTGCTTAGTCAATCTAGTGATTTTAGTTATAGTTTTGGGTCTTGGACATATGGACTACAAATATCTATCTGCTGGGGCATTTGCTGTTCATTTCCCACAAGAAAATGAACTCTTCAAAATGGCTAAGAGTAAGAAAAATTTAAAATATTAAAAATATATAGCAACAATTCCTTAAAATTTATTGTATTATATATGAGTTAGTAATACAGATGCTATCTGTGTTAATATGTAAGAGAGGTCCAACTATGCCAAAGTTGAGACATGAATGTGAGAATTGAGATAGAGACTTATCGGGGAGGTGGTGGGGATGTGAGGGGAATAAGAGGTGAGGGAAGCAGTAATTAGGATGTTACATATAAATATATATATATGTGTGTGTATATGTATGAAATTTGACTAAAAGGAAAAACAGATATGAAACTTCCCTACTAAAAAGCTGAGTTTCTTTATAAATTTAGTTGTATACTGGGGAGGGAAGGGCATGTACTTGTGAATGTCCATGCATGTCGAGGCCAGAGGACAATTTCTGGTGTCATTGATCACTGTCTACCTGTTTTTTTGAGAAATGATGTCTCATTGCTCTGGAAGTTACTAATTAGGCTAGGTTCCCAACTAGTGATACCCAAAATAATCACTCAGAAACTATATTATTTGCAATACTATTTGGCCAATAGCTTAAGCATATTTCTAACTAGCTCTTACATCTTAAATTAACCCATTTCTATTCATCTGTGTATCGGCACGTGGTTGTGGTCTACCAGCAAGGTTCTGTCTGGTGTCCAGGGTCTGTCTCCTTTGGTGGCTATTTGGTTTCTCCTTGACTTCACCTTCTTTCTCCCAGCATTCAGTATCGTTTTCCCCACCCTTTTATCCTACTTCAGACCAAGGCAGCTTCCTTATTCATTAACCAATAAAAGCAACGCATATACAGAGGGACTTCCCACACCACTCATGCATAATGGAAACTACTTTACCAACTGGCCTATCTCCAACCAGTATACAAACTATTCTTTTTTGTTTTGTTTTGTTTTTTTGTTTGTTTGTTTTGTTTTTTGTTGTTTTTGAGACAGGGTTTCTCTGTGGTTTTTGAGCCTGTCCTGGAACTAGCTCTTGTAGACCAGGCTGGTCTCGAACTCACAGAGATCCTCCTGCCTCTGCCTCCCGAGTGCTGGGATTAAAGCCGTGCTCCACCACTGCCCAGCTACAAACTATTCTTATGAGCAAACCACTTACTCAAAATATCTCCTATGTTAGTGTCTCTAGAAGAATTAAAGTAGAACTTTGGAGCCTTGGTACAGGAATCCTTTGTTCATTTTCCTTTGTGAGGATCAGGGAGGGAGCGTGGCTACCTGGTTCACCTACACACACAGAAGCATCTCTACTAAGCCTGATACCATAAATGTATCGTTACTTGAATACGTACATATTTAACAGGACTTGTCTTACTGTTTTATTGCTGTGAAGACTCCATGATCAAAGATACTCTTATAATGGGAAGCATTTAATGCATTTAATTGGGGGTTTGCCTACAATTTCAAATGGAAACCCTAAAGCCCACCCCTAGTGACACACCTCCTCCAATAAGGTCACACCTCCTGATCCTCCCCCAAACAGTTCATCGACTGGAGACTATGCGTGCAAACATATGCATCTGTGAGGGGTATTCTCAGTCAAACATCACAGGACTGTTTGTTCAATTCTTCAACAGATGGGACTGAATGCAGTGAGATGGTATGGCTGTTCTTAGCTTATGCTTCTTTCTGGGAAAGGTGTTGGTTGTGTTGTGTGTGTAGGTACAACTCTGTGTGTGTGTGTGCATGCGTATAGAACTACAAACCCAGTTAGGTGGTGGTGGCACATGCCTTTAATCCCAGCATTCAGGAGGCAGAGGTAGGAGGATCTCTGTGAGTTGGAGGCCAGCCTAATCTACAGAGCAAGTTACAGGACAGGTTCTAAAGCTACACAGAGAAACTCTGTCTCTAAAACCAAAACAACAACAACAAAAAAAAGCAAACAAAAACTACAAACACCATCTTTTAAATAATTTTATACAGCTTTATTGACATAAAATTTACAAATACCAATGTTTGGTATATTTACAAGATTATAAATAAGTGAAATAATATCACTTACTGTTAGAAATTTGTTATCAACCAAAACAAGAAAAATAAAAACCCAGGTGCTTTGACTTTCCCTCCTTATTCACCCTAAACGATCACTCATAAACTTTTGTCTCTGTAGAAGTGTTCCCTATTCTGGACTGTAAGATGGACTGAATAGTATCATTTGCAGCCAATTCTGTCTGACTTCTTCCACTCAGAATGCTTCCAGATTTCTTCTAAGTCGCAGTATGTATCAACACATTGGTACTTTGTTGCCTAACACATTTTTAGTGTGTATATATAGTACACATTGTTTATTCTTTTGTTCACAGACAGGTGGATTATTTGGGTCTACTACTTTGAAGTTACAGACACTCGTGTGTAACTATTTCTATATTTCTATAGGACAGATCTAAGTGTGGAACTGCTGGGTCCTGTGACAGATCTTGAGAATTGCCTGATTATTTTATCTAATGGTTGTAACATTTTTCTTCCCACTAGCAGGGCAGGAGGTTTCTGACTTCTTCACATCTCCAGAAGGATTTACCTTTACATAGTATCATTTTGCTAAGGGCGGCAAGCTAGTGGAGGGTAACACTGTTGCCACAGCAAGCACATGAAGGCTAGGCTCTTGTGAGGATTAGTCTTCATTGTCAATTTAACTGCATCCCGAATGTCCAAGAGATGTGTCTGATGGGTGTACCTGTGAGGGTATTTTCAAAGATATTTAACTGAGGAAGGAAGATCCACCCTGAATGTGGGTTCTGTTATCCATGCGATTGGCTGAAGTGCCACCTGGGGAAAAAGGAATACATGAAGCTAAGAACAAGCTTTCATCCCTCTCTGTGAAAGAATTTAAGGACACGGAAGGTAATCATACTTTTGCCAAATTATAGTATGAGTGACCTCTATTTCAGTTTCTAATAGAGACCTGTTCCATTTTGAAAGCTGACTATGGACCCAATATGATCAGTCAGTTCATAATTGCTGCTACTGTGTCCCATCATATAATAAGAAAAGTAACTGACACAGAAAACTGGTGCTAAGAATTAAGACCATTGCTGTCATGGATCTGAGCAGTAGGGTCACTGCTGTCACAGACCTGGCCTCGGTAGTTATAAGATTCAGTTTGCAGATGGATGTGGAAGGGTTTGGAGGTGCAGACTAGAGAAGCCTGAGACCTGTGAACAGAGGCTAATGGGTCATTCCGACCGAGTTTAGGAGATAAGTATGCTGCGGGAAAGGTGGACACTGGAAGCCCTGTGTGAGAACTTTCAAAATGGAAAAGGACTGTATCGGGAACTGAGGTAGAGGCCACTCATGCTATAATGTCGCAAGGATGAGGACTGCCTTCTGTGTCTTGAACCAATGAGTGAGGCTGAAATCGAAAGTCCTGGACTAAGTTGTTTGATGGAGGAAACTTCAAGACAACATAATACCCAGACTGTGAGGTGGTCCGTGTTGAGCACTCTCAGCTCTACAGTGAGAGAGCGGGGAAATAAGAATTATGGCTGTTTGGCCAGGAAAGAAGTGTAACAGAGTTTAAAGATGTAGCCAAAGAAGGCAGGCACAGCTCACTTAAAGAGATTAGTGCATTCACTGGAAAAATAGGAAGTAGGATACCCTGGGAGCAGGACCCAACCCACAGGAAGTTCTAACCTCTAAACTGCAAATTCATTTGAAAGAAGAGAGAAGAATTGAGAGTAAAACTGAGCAGGTTTCCTATTCAAAACTCTAGATAAGTAGCCCCAGGTTCAGCCATAGAGCATACCTGTGATAATGGACTAAGAACAAACCATATCCTGAGCTGACAGTAAACCTTAGAAACATCATCCACATGGTCCTGCTTTTAAAAGTATGAATAATACAAGAGTTATGAGGTCATGGAAGCTTATAGCAAGGTTCCAGAAAGTCACTGAGATTATACAGTAGGTAGATCATTGGATTCTTGCAAGGGGCCGTTGAGAGGCCATTGTATGACTCTGTGAAATAAAATCTATGTTGCAATGGAAACTGCAGGCTGGTTGAGATGCCAGGACTTGGGGGAAGAGCAGCATCCACCGAAGAAAGTGAAAAAGAAGAGTTGAGCTGGGTCAAGGGAGAAGCTACCTGTGCTTCAGGTAGCTGACCAGAAGAGCCAGGGCTTCCTAAGCATCTGAATACCAGATAATGCTGCCACAAAGCTCAGATGCTAAACATGACCTGTTGAGTGTGTTGATCTTGCTTTGGTACGATCTTTTCTTACTATGTCCCCATTCTTTCCTTTCAGAATATGGATGTTATTCTGTGCCTTGGTGTATTGGAAGTAGGCAGCCTGTTTTGTTTTGTCTTTAATGTTTAAGAAGTTAAAAGATTTCCCCCAGTCTCAGAAGAGTCTCTAGACTCTGGAACAATGTTGGGACTGTTAGGATTTTGTATACTTTTTTCCCTTTTTATTTTATCTTTTTTAAACTGTCTTTTTCATTTTACATACCAATCCCTGTTCCCACTCCCTCCACTCCTCCCATTCCCTCCACGTTCTCTTGACACCACACCCCTCAGAGAGGGTGAAGCACACGGCTTTGAGGAAAGACCAAAGCCCTCTGATGGAGGTGGGTCATTTGTCTATCTGTTGCTTTCATTGGTTAATTAATAAAGAAACTGCTTGGCCCTTTTGATAGGACAGCAGCTTAGATAGGCGGAATAGACAGAACAGAATGCTGGGAGGAAGAAGCTGAGTCAGGCAGTCGCCATGATTCTCCTTTCCGAGGCAGATGCAGATTAAGAATCTCCCTGGTAAGCCACCAGCCTGTGGTGCTACACAGATTGTTAGAAATGGGTTAATCAAGATGTGAGAATTAGCCAATAAGAGGCTAGAACTAATGGGCCAAGCAGTGTTTAAAAGAATATAGTTTCTGTGTAATTATTTCGGGACATAAGCTAGCCGGGCAGCGGGGCAGCAGGAACACGGCCTGCCACTCCATCAACAGCCCTCCCTACTGTATTTAGGCTGAGCAAGGATCCTCCGAGAATAATGGGTTCCAAAAGCCAGTACAAGCAATAGGAATAAATTCTGGTCCCACTGCCAGTGTTTCAGCCATACAACTGTCACCCACATTCTGAGGGACTAGTTTGGTCCTATTCTGGTTCCTTCCCTGTCAGGTCAGAGTTGGTGAGCCCCCATTAACTCAAATAGACTGTTTCAGTGGGTGTCCCCACCATTGTCTTGACCTCTTTGCTCATATTCTTACTCCTCCCACTCATCAACTGGACTTTGGGAGCACAGTCCAGTGCTTAGCTGTGGCTCTCTGCTTTTATCAGTTCCATCAGATGAAGTTTCTATGGTAACATTTAAGATAGTCATCAATCTGACTACAGAACAAGGCCCAATCAGGCATCCTCTCCACTCTTGCTTAGCGTCTTAGGTGGGGTCTTCCTTGTGGATTCCTGGGAATTTCTCTAGTACCAGGTTTCTTGCTAACCCCATAATGGCTCCCTCAATCAATATCCCTTTCCTTGCTCTTTGCCTCTGTCCTTCCCCCATCCTGACTATCCCGTTCCCTCAAATTCTCCTCCTCCCCACTTCTCTTCCCCTTCTACCCTTCTTTCTCTCCCCACCCCCATGCTCCCAATTTTCTCAGGAGATCTTTCCTATTTCTCCTTCCCAAGGATGTAGGTGGAGACTGCTTGTGTGTTCCTAGTCACCCAGACCCCAAAATTACACAGAAACTATTCATTAAAACACCATTTGGCCTATTAGCTTAAGCATCTTATTAAATAACTCCTACATCTTAAATTAAACCATTTCTATTTTCTTTTTATATTTTACCACGAGGCTTGTAGTTTACTGGCAAAGTTCTGGCATGTCTGTCTCCTTCAGTAGCTACATGGCATCTTCCTGTCTCCACCTACTCTCTTGCTATATCTCTTCCAGCCTGACTATATTCTGCCCTGCTCTAGGTCAAAGCAAATTGTATTATTAACCAATGGTTGTAAAACATATTCACAGTATACAAAGGGGAATCCCACATCACAGGGGGATCTATATACGTTTCTCTTAGGGTTCTCCTTGTTTCTTAGCTTCTCTGGGATCATGGATTATAGGCTCCTTAGCTTTGCTTTACAGCTAGTATCCACTTATAAATGAGTACATACCATGCCCATCTTTCTGGATCTGTGTTTCCTCACTCTGGATGTTTTTTCTAGTTCCATCCATTTGCATGCAAATTTCAAGGTATCATTGTTTTTTACCAGTGAGTAGTAATCCATTGTGTAAATGTACCACATTTGGTCAATGGGATTCTTATGTTTTCATGTAACTAACAAATTGCTACCAGTAAAAAGAATTAAGTCAAGGGGAACTCTGGGGTGCTGTGTTCCTTCTTGGTGCTTCAGTCAGTCATTTATTGGGTACCTCTGGTGCTGAAGAACATAGCTTTACATTCCATTCAAAAACTGTAATCTTACATTTTTATTTACTTTGATTTCCTAGGAATCAAACCCAGGGCATTGCATGCTAGGTAAATGCTGTACCAGTGAGCTTCATACCCAGCCCTAATCATGCCTTTTAAAACCCACTCTCTCCTGAGATTAGTTAAGGTCTCTTGGTTCAGACAACCATAAGTTCAACCCTGGCTCTTTACCGCTGAGCCACGTCCTCGCTTCCACCAGTCTTCCTTATGGCGCTCGAGCAGTAAATTCACCCTCAAAACAGGGATAGTAATTTTACCTACAACGCTGGGCCACCGAGAAAGACGCAGTGTAAAAGGCTATATTGGCGTGGCATCCAGCTTTATGTTAGCTGTGGATTTCTAACTTGTTTATATCATTTTCCGATAATTTCTCTTTCTACCCGCTGAACTGTTTCTAGCAAACTTACCTATAGACATAAAAGGAGGGATGAACCCTAGCAACTATATCAATAAGTGTTAGGAAGCGCTATTTCACACCCCTTTCCTGTGATAGACAAGGTACTTCAGAAACTGCGATTTGGTTCTTGTGACAAAGGATAAGAAGGGATGAAATGCTGTGTCAAAAACGAGTAAATGACACAGGTGTGGCATATGGATATGAAAAACAGGTATGAATACTCATAGCCAGCTCTTTTTCCTTACCACAGTCTTTTGCCTTTAAGCACAAATTTGGGTTCCAGAAGCAAACCTCTACAGTTCTGGCATTGACCTCATGAAACCCCGTCTGTTCAAGACGCCAAACTCTAAAGGAAGTAGCACGTACTCCTAACAGTACAAGGAGGGAAGTGTGGGGCGGTCTCTGCCTTGGCCACCTGTAGACAGGTCATTGTGACGCGAATGCTACAGACACGTGGAACACCTGCCAGACAGCAGGGGCGGGGTTATCTCCGACAGCAAGTTCAAACGGGAAATCCTAGAGATGAGGGCCACGCAAGACCCTAAGGAGTAGAGAGACGGACACCGGCTCCTCTCATCCCTGATTCGCCGCAAACAAGGTGAGACCACCATCCTCTCCCCACCCGGATGCCGGGGGTCGTGGCAAGAGCGGTCGCCCATCGCTGTCCCCGAGGGAGGGAGGCTGCGGGTGCTGGCGGTAGCGGGGTGGGGGTGCCCGCTCGAGCCGCGGTGCTGCGCTGCTGCGTGCACGGGCTCGGCGCTGCTATTCCGGCTGGCGGCGGCCGCTGCAGGAAGGACCGCTTCCTGCGCTCCCCGCCCCTTCCCTCGCCAGAGCTGACGCTGACGTCGGCGCAGGGAGCTGGAGGGACGCTCGGATCTCCGCCGGGAGGCTCCTAGGGGCCGGGGCTCCGAGGTACCTGCCCTCCGGGACCGGGGCGGGGGCGAGCCGGGCGGGCTGCATGCTGCAGCGGGAGACGCCCGGCAGCCAGGGCGATTGGGAATGCCAAGCCACGGCTGCCGCCGCTGCCCTTTGCGGGCGGCGGGTAACAGGCGGGTCACCTCGTCCGCCCCGGATTCGGGTGCGGGAGGAGCATCATCCCCCTTCCCTCCCTCGGGCCTGGATCCGTGGAAGATGCGCGCGCTCTGGGAGCGTGCGTCAGTCCCCGGGAAGCGGGAGGGAAGCCCCGAGAGCACCTGCTCCCACACCCAAGCCGCATACCCACAAGTCCCGGGCCTCCCTTTCCCAGGCGTGAGGGCCTACCCCCGCCCAAACCAGGTCCCCTCTGGACAGGGACTTGTGTCTAGGGTTGACTTGTTGCCTAGTTCACCTGCAGCGGTGTCTGACGTTTGTTTTTGCTGCTCCTCCATTGCTGATCTTTGGCAGGGATGGCCAAGAGCCGATGGGTACTTTTTTTTTTTTTTTTTTTTTAATAATGACTGGTACCAGGAGGCCTGTGGTTGGCACCTGCGGGCTAGGAAGAGTCACTGAGCATGCCACGTTCTTGTAATCCCTGGCGCGCGGGTTTCTTTGGGTGTTGCGCTGCTGACTCCGCCTTTCCTGCCCCGAGGTTAACGCAGCTCCTGTTTCCTCTGAAAGTATATCCTGTTATGCCATTCTTTCTCCCAAGCAGCTCGCGTTAACCTCCCCACTATCTTTTGACTTGGAGAGTCCCAAAGCCCCTCAATTTCTCTTTAGGGACCTTTAATGCCCCATGCCCAAATGTTGGCCAATGGTATTACCTGCCCCTTTGTGGGGGAGAAATTAATGTTTAGAAAGAACACTAGGATGATATTTTCCCCTTTTTAGGTAGCATTGAAAATCACATAAGAAAGGGATTGTCCATCAACCTGGGGGGCAGCCTTTGATGCCTAAGATCTGGTAACTAAAAATTACGTGAACCTGGAGAAGACATCTCACCAGCTTGTTTGAAAATGGTGATGAAGGAAGGGACTCGGGATATTTGTTGACCATTGTGGTCCTATAAACGATAACTTTCTGAAAACATCGCCATTTATTTCAGCACTGTCTCTCGAATTGACTCCCATGGTCCTCTGGTTCAAATCTGACACCTCTACAGCTCTGAAGTTAGGAAGTAAAGTAGGACATGATTATTAAATCCATGCTCCAACACACACGCGCGCAGGTGCGCGTGCACACCCACAAGCACACACTGTTTATTGTTTTGTATATTTGCCTGTGCATGGTGTATGAGCACGCTTAACATGCCGTGTCCCACATGTGAAGGTCAGAGAGTAATTTTGTGGATGTGGTTGTCTTCTTCCACATCTGCATAGGTTCCTGGGCTTAAATTCAGGTTGCCAGCTTTGTACCACAGGTACTTTTCCCTGCCAACTATGTCACTGCTCACCCCCAACTGCTTTTGTTTTCCTTTCAGATTTCAGTTTTTATTTTTATAACATCTTCGTAGAGAATACTATGGGTCAAAATAAGTTTATGATTCTTAGTCTCTCAAACATGCGATTGGTCTTAGCCCAGTACATGAGTTTTGATTGTATTTTATAATAGTTTATAATAGCATTTGTTATCACTTAGGAAAATGGTTGCAATGTTATTAAAAAACGAATCTTTTGAAAGCATGCCAGTTAAGCTAGAGTTCTGCTAGTTCTTGCAATAAGTAGAGAAAACTGAGATTAGACAGCGGACCCTTGTTCAGCCAATGGAGCTAAAGACACCAGTTGGTAATTGCTTGTGAGTTTATACTCTTTCCTCCATCTGGTCAACCTGAATACCTCTCTAACTGTTTGTCTGAGCATCCTTATTTCTGTATCTAAACATATGAAAAGTACATTAAATCTTGTTCCCCAGTAGAAAACCTTCAAAATGACTATTTTTCAATGCATCTAATGACACAAATACATTTTTTTCCCAGGTAGAAACAGTTTTATTAGTGGAAGGGGAGTGTCTTAGGGTGTCTATTGCTATGAAGAGACACCATGACCAAGGCAACTCTTTTTTGTTTGTTTTTGTTTTGGGGTTTTTTTTGGTTTTTTTTGTTTGTTTGTTTGTTTTGGTTTTTTGAGACAGGGTTTCTCTGTGGCTTTGGAACCTGTCCTGGAACTAGCTCTTGTAGACCAGACTGGCCTCGAACTCACAGAGATCCGCCTGCTTCTGCCTCCTGAGTGCTGGGATTAAAGGCATGTGCCACCACGGCCCAGCTGACCAAAGCAACTCTTATAAGTAAAATATTTAATTGAGGGACTTGCTGACAGCTTCAGAGGTTCTGTCCATTGTCATGGTGGTGGGGAGCATAGCAGCATGCAGGCAGACATGGTGCTGGAAGGGTAATTGAGAGTTCTGCATCTTGCAGGCAACAGGAAGGAGACTATGACACTGGGCAGTATCCTGAGCATAGGAAACCTCAAAGCCTGCCCCCACAGTGACACACTTCCTCCAGTAAGGTCATACCCATTCCAACAAAGTCATACCTCCTTATAGTGCCACTCTCTATAAAATTATGAGGGGTGGGGATTACATTCAAACTACCACAGGGAGTGTGACAACTGGGACGAGACCTAGCAGAGAAAATCAGAGTTGAGCACAAGCTCTTGAGTTAGAGGAACCTGCAGGAGAAAACAGGGAAACTGATGGGTCACGCAGATCAGGATGCATACTTCCTCTTTACTGGGTGATCCTGACAGCTGGTCGCCTAAAGATAGGTGGCAACAATAGGACTGGCCAATGGTCACTGGTATCTCACTATTATCAGCTACAAGAGATGTGTGGTCAAAGGAGTAGATTACAGTTTATGAGCCTTATTACCCACCCACCCCACACACACACCCATCCTGACGCCTCATAGAGCCTCACACTCCAGGACTGATAGAAGTAAAACCTTTTCCTTTTCTTGGTTTCCAATAATGTTGTATTCTACCATCATATCTAGTGCCAAGGAAGATTGCAGAGAACGTACAAGCTTTAAGTTTCAGTTTGAGCAGGATTGGCGCCTGTACAAAAATATCTTCCCAAGGTTCATGTGCTAAAGGCTTGGCCACCAATATAGTGTTCAAAGATGGGTTTGGGGGAACTGATGGGATCCTGAGATCTCTAACCTAATCAATGGATTAGTTCGTTAATGCATTCATAATAATGTCAGTAGTGGAAGGTGGGATCTAATTGGAAGAAGTGGTCCAATAGAGGCATCCCTTTCAAGATTATGTCTTATCAGGTCTTGCCTCTTTTCCATTCCCTCATTCTCTGCCTCCTGAATATCATGACGTGAGAAATCCTGCTCTGCTCTGCCTTTTAGCCTCTAGGTTGGCTTTCTTTAATATAAAATTTGTATGCCTTGAGAAATTTATACAATGTATTTTGATCCTATTTCCCCATGCTTGACTTCTCCTCCAGCTTCTCCAGGTCCACCTCCTACACCTTGGCACCCTCTGAGTTTTTAAAATTACTGATACATACATACAAATATAAAAACACAATTACTGAATCTGTTGGGTGTTACTTGTATGGATATGTTTTATGGTTGGCCACTTGATTTTGGATAACCAATGAGGGTAGTGGAGAAGACTTAAGTTTTCCTCTCTCACTAGTCATTCGTTACCCATAATTTTCCATCTAGGGGTGAGGCCTTGTGAGATTTTCCCTGTCCACATTGGCTTGTCTTTTGATGTTGTCATTGTCTGGGGTTTGTTTAGACTTCAGTAATATTGTTGAGAGTTCATGGATATGACTTCCCTGTAATAAACATATAAAAGACCTAATCTGGCCCTCTGGTTCTTAAAATCTTTCCACCTCAGGCTGGAGAGATGACTCAGTAGTTAAAAAGCATTGGCTGCTCTTCCCGAGAACCAGGATTCAATTCCCAGTGCCCAGATAGCAGCTCAAGACTCTGTAACCCCAGTTCCTCACACAGACATACATGCAGGCAAAACACCAATGCACATAAAATAAAAATAAATAAATTTAAAAAATCTTTCCACCTCATCTTCTATGCTGTTTTCTGAGCCTTAGGTGTGGGAGATTGTGTTGTAAATGTGTTATTTAGGGCTGGGCATCCCACAGTAAGTTGTTCTCAGAGTTCCGTTCAGCTATGGCTTTCTGCAATGCTCTCTGTCTACTGCAGAAAGAAGCTGCCTTGATGAGGTGCAAGAGCTGAACCTATCTGTAGATATATGGATATAATTTAGGATGTGATTGGCTAATTACACTGGCTTAGAAAAGTAGTAGTAGTGGGTTCTCCTCTAGGTTCTAAGACCATGGAATGGGAGAGAATATTTTCTAGCTGTATGTCTGATAGAGGATTAATATCCAGGATATATAATGAACTTGAGATAAATCACCAAGAAAGTAATCTAATTGACATATAGTTCTCAAAAGAAGAAAGAAAACTGTCTAAGAAATATCTCAAAAAATAGACAACATTATTAGGGACACGCAAATCTGAAAGGCTCATAAACTGTAATCTACTTGAGATTCCTTCTTGCCCCATCAGAATGGCTACGATCAAGAAAACAGTAGACAATAAATACCAACTAGTGTGTGGGCGAAAAAAAGACCCTCATTCCCTGTTGGTGGATTGCAAACTGGTGCAGGCACTCTGGAAATCAGCATGAAGAATTCTCAGAACTCAGAAGTATATCTACTGTATGGCCCAGATATACTACTCCTCTGCACATGCCTAAAGAACCGCACATCCCACTCCACAGAGATTGGGTCATCCGTGTTCATTGCTGCTCTAGTCACAATAGCTAGGAAATGGAAACAACCTAAATGTCCTTCTGATGAAGGATAATGAAAACGTGGACTTACGTTGGATTTTAGTGAGCTGTAAGTGAATATAAAATCATGAAATTTCAGGAAAATGGGTATAACTAGGAAATTTTATACTGAATGTGGTCATTCAGACCCAGAAAGCCAAAGGCATGTTCTCCCTTATTTGTGGTCCTTGCTCCAGATCCTTTCTTGAGAGTATATAACGTGAAGTAGCCACAGAAACTAGAAAAGTCAGATAGCCTATGGGAAGATTAAATATGCTAAGCAGTGTAAACACAGAATTAATTTCAGATATGAGCTGGGTGATTGCAAAGGCATTGGGAGTCTCAGTACAAAATAGAAGCTTGCTATTAAAAAGGTATTAGAAATTGAGGAGCTTGCAGTTGTCACTTTTAGAATATAATTATCCCCAAAGACATGAAATTTAAAAGAGTAAAAGCCAAGGCAATGGAGTTCTGTGGAATAGCAAAGCACATACCTTTCATGAGGGGCTACTGACTATACAAATACCCATTCTTCTGAGCGTCTCAATTGAAGAGCAGTAAGGCTTTCTAGTTCTGGCGATGAGGTATTAGGAGGAGTCTAATACCTCATCACGTCACATACACGTGGTCACATACACGTTAAGAATTCATGCTTGGTATCTTCACTGTTGCTCCCTTTATTTCTCTGTTCCCAGGATAGGGCATGCTTAATAGTGCTAGAAACTATTTAGCGTCTGCACTCTGTTATTTAGAAGAAACCCAGGCTTCTTTGTGATGTTTCCTGGGTGGGCATCCTGAGGCAGAGAGCAAACTGCCAGTTTTGACAAGCAGTGCCCCCTTTTCTTTATTGATAGAAGTGAGTCCCTCATCATTTGAAAGTATTGTTTGGCCCATTGCACTGTTGTGGCCACAGGTCAACAGAAACAGGGCCATTGGTTATCTAATAATATTTTTAAGCCTCAGTAGCCAACCTCATTTCGACCTAGACTGGTGTGAAGTGGTTAAAAACAGAGCAGAAATCCAAAACTGATTTGAGTTTTCCAGTTATTGGCCAATGGGGAAGTTAATTTGTAAGTTTTTTTTTTTAATTTCTTTTCTTTGCTTGCAATTGGGAGTGGATGGCTTCCCCTTGCTCGTGTCCTGCAGATGAAGTCATTGTATGGATGCTTCTCACGTGTAAGTGTCCATTAGTGACAGCTTACAATCATAGCTTTGTCCAGCACTTACTGGTGCTGTGCTTGGTGCTAGGAGCCAAAGATGAAGTTTAGGGCTCCTGCTCTCAAGAGGCCACGGGGAGATACAAACGGAACTAACTCATGCAGGAAAATAATGAAGCATGGTAGCATTTCCAGCCTGAGACAACTAATCCCTAAGTGGGAGCCAGGAACGGGGAGATCCCTGAAGAAATGCAGAGAAAGGCTTGTGTTGGGTTATGGAGGCTTCCCTGGAGATGCGTCACTTGAGGAGATTCTAAACCCAAGGAAGGGAGAACTTTCCAGGGGGCAGAGTATATACTCTAGGAAGTGCTAGCTGTCTGAAATGTCTGGGAGGACAGTTCTTTGTGACACAGTGCACTAGAGGGAAGCTGTTCGGTGGTGTCGCACGCCTTTAATCCCAACACTCAGGAGGCAGAGGCAGGCGAATCTCTGTGAGTTCGCGGCCAGCCTGGTCTACAAGGGCTAGTTCCAGGTCAGGCGCTAAAGTTACACAGAGAAAACCCTGTCTCAAAAAAAGAAAAAAAAACTTGCGGGAAAGAGTCCTGTGTTTTTGCCAAGAATTTCAGATTTTCTCTAATGGCAAGAAATAGTGATGGGAGTATTTTGAGTTGCAGAACAAGCAGCTTGATTAAATTTTCATCATATGGTAATTGTGTACAAAGTGGTGTGAAAGGATGGAGTGGAAAGATACGGGCTTCAGACGGCCTAGGCAAGCCTGTCTGTAACAGACAGGGGAAGGTGTGCTGCAGGAGAAATAATAGAAAGAACATGGAGGCTAACATGAGAGACATGGCAACTTCTCAAATTAGGCCACCTGGTGGAGTTAGGACTGGTACCAAGCATAGAGACTATGTAGAAATGGGAAGAGGGAAGATTGGGTTTGAGATGGATTGAATTTGAAGTCTATGGAGCCTTCCTGTGAGGTCTCAGAGAGGAAGGGTGTAGCTCAGTAAAGAGCTCACTGTGGAGGGGGGGCAGCAAAAGGGGATGGGAGAACGGAATGGTGAGAGGGGTTGAACTCATACTCTGGAGAGGTGTTTTATTTGGGAAGTCATCGGAATGTAGCTGGTGACTGGAGTGTGGAAATACATGAAGTCACCTAGATAAAGCTAAGTGTGTCCTAAGACAGCTAAGGCAGAGCTTGGCGTATGGCTAGTGTGATACTTGAGATGTAAGCACAGAGGAGGAGGAACTATCAGGGTTTAGCGAGTAGAGTGTTTTCCAGAGGAATCTTCCAGAAAAGGAAGAGGTTGATACCTTGTGGTAGGAAGAACGTGAAAGCGAGCGGAAAGGTGAGAGCAAGGGAAGTGGACTAACTTGAAACAGAAGGGCTAATAGGAGGCCGAAGGTCACAGGGGCCTGGGGGCTGACTGTCTCTCTTAGTGGGAGGACAGAGAGCCACAGTGGCCATAGTGCTGGGTAGCTGTAAAGAAGTGGGCAGTGCACACGGAGAGCAGACGCTGACAGGTGTCCAGGGCAAGTCCAAGGCCGTGGTTTCCAGTGCTCAGTACAATGTGTACTGCCCCTCGCCACCTGGGGAGCTTTCTGCCACCTGCTGCTCCCCGAGGTCAGGAGTCTTCTCACCTGTGCTCTGGCATTGCCCTGCCCCTGAGCGGCATCACAGCGAAGCGTATGTGTTGGTGCCAGGCTAGCCCTCCCTTCTATTCCTTGCTTCTCTCTGTCCTACTGACCTGGAGGTTTCATGCAGTTTCCTTGTTATTGTAACTGGGCCAGCCCTATCAGGTATATACACACTGACCCGTCCTTCCAGATTCCCATCAAAGCAAGCAGCCTGCTATGTGAGCTCTGGGCTTTGGGACTACTTAATCTCATAAGCACATTCGCTGAGAAAGAAGAAAGAATCAGGGGCAGGTATCACGTACGGGTTCTCAGATGACATCAGCTAGGTGGCCAAGTCAATAGGCATACCCCAAAATATCACTTTCTCTCGCTTTGCTTCTGACTCCTAAGATCTTCGTTCCTTGCTCACAAGCAACTCCAAACTCAAACAAGATTTAGTTGCCACAGTTTAACCAAGGAAAGTCCTGGAATGTGTGCCGTTTCCAGAGAAAGGAACTGTGGTGTCTTGTTTACCGGGGCCTCTGCACAGCACTGCCATTTTATAAACCGCATCCTGGTGTGTGTTTGCTTCAGCTGTCTTCGTCTAATGAAAGAGACGTACTCTGCCCTGGGAAATTTCCTTCAGCCACGAGCCTCAGTTCCCTTAGCCGTGAAAACAAGGCTGGGCTAAATAATCCGAACATTCTCTGTAGTTCTCAGCTACTAGAGCCTCGTCATAGACGCATCCTGTTCTCTTTAGGAGGCCTCAAGTGATAAATTAAATCTTAAAGAAAAGCCTAGCCTCTGTCACCATCACCTGATGGCTAGCATTAATCCAATGTGACATTTCATATCATTGTGGACTCTGTAGTCACAGTCTTGTTCTTTCCACTATGTTAACCCTTCTATATGTATATGACTATATCTGCATGTATTTCACCTGTAAATTTGTATCTATTTTATATCTGTATTTGTAAGTATATAAAAAGATAGATGATAGATAGATAGATAGATAGATAGATAGATAGATAGATAGATAGAAAGGGATTATTCTCATTTTTTTATTGAAAAAAATTTCCGCATCCTCCCAGCCTCCCATTTCCCTCCCCCTTCCCCCACTCCTCTCCCCCTCCCTCTCCAGTCAGGGTTCCCTGCCCTGTGAGAAGTCCAAGGTCCTCCCCCCTCCATCCAGGTCTAGGAAGGTGAGCATCCAAACTGGCTAGGCTCCCACAAAGCCAGTACATGCAGTAGGATCAAAACCCAGTGCCATTTTCTTGGCTTCTCATCAGCCCTCATTGTCCACCATGTTCAGAGAGTCCGGTTTTATCCCATGCTTTCTCATATTTTTTAAAACATAGTACCAGAGATTGAACTTACGGCCTCTCATTTGCTGGACAAGTACTTTACCACAACACATCTCGTAGCCCATTTGGTAGCTTTTACTTGGAAATACGGTCTCACTCTGTAACCCAGACAGGCCTTGAACTTCCCATCTTCCTGTCTTGGCATCCCACGTGGCTGTGATTGAAGGCATATCTTTTGATTTTTTTTTTTTGGTTCCCTATGTATTCCATTACTCTGACAAATCTTGCGTGAATCAACAAATGCCTTGTGTAGGCCGGACCGAACTGAAAACGCTAGGGAAATGTATTGAATGACAATTTTATAGGTTAAGTTACTTTAACATATATGAATATGTTTTTTAAATGTTTTTGATCAAATAGGAAGGAAATGGATTCAAAATGTCATGTATTTAATGCAGAATAATGGTTACCTATGCTCTTTGCTAATGCCTTAGACCAAGGCTGTCCAACAAAAATACACTGATAGCCATATAGATAGGATTTGAAACAGTCTAGTTGCTCTAAAGTGTTCTGAATTTAAAACACTAAAAAAAAGAGGAGATGAAATTAACTTTTATTTTATATTACTCAATACATAAAATTATTTTAGTATGAAATACAAAGCTATATAACATACATAGTATATAATTAAATATAAAATATATGTAATTTTTAAATGTGTATTGTATATTTCATTTAATATTTATGTTTTATTATATAAAGGTAATATAAAATAAAATTTTATAGAATTTAAATATATATGGATATATAAGCGCAATACAAATGATTTGTATAAGTAAGATGAAGATTTATTAATAAGATATTTTGCTTTGTTTTACTTTGCTTCTTACATCTTTGAAACTGTATGAGTTTTACACAAACAGTATATCTGAATTCCAATTAGCTGTATTTCCAATGTTTAATTCCACATGTGGCCAGTGGTACTGAATAGTCTTACATGAGAAGATTAATTTATCATAGATTATTCTTTCATAAAAAATTCTAGACTTGTTTTTATTCTTTAAAGCAATATTTGCGATAGCATTCCAAGTGTCATTCTTGAGTCTTAATTGAAATGCAGTTTAAGAACGACGTTTAGTTCGGTCATTTAATCATGCCCTGTGCTGATATTTGGAGGGGGGTTATTTCTTTATAGGTGTTTCTTCCAACGTTTGTCTGTCTTGGTAGACTGTTCTTCATCTGTCACCTTCACAGTTCACCTTTTCAGGTTAATGGTTTGAAGAAAAGCACCACCATAAATATAGATTAAAATCTGTATGCTGCACTTAAATTAGCATTTGGAAGTCATATAAACAGATAAAATAAAGGGTGATATAGTTTATACAGCAAATCCTCTCCTCTGTCTCATCTTCTCTTCATCGGCAAAGGCCAACTCTTTGCTCTGTTGCCGTTTCTAGTGTCCCAGTTGACTAATGCACATTTTTATATGATTCGCACCTGCAGATTTCCTTCACGTTTATTATCTTTGATTGTCAGCCTCCTGGTATGGCTGCTACATTTTTCTGTAGTAGAAAATTTACCTAGGATTATCCTTTGAAAGCAAGGCTGTAGCAACAGAAGAAAAGTGAGACCCTAGATGGACCACACCCCTTGTGAGCAGTTTGAATTTTCTACTTTATTTTTACCCTTTTCCCAGTATTCCTCCATGAGAATCTGACTTTGGACCTCAACTTAGACAAGTTATCTCCAGTTTTTGGTACCCAATTTCCACATCTCAAAACAGAAGATGTTGCATTTGTTATCTCTATGGAGGCTTTCTCTTTGTTATCAATATTTCTGAAATTAAAATGGACTGTATAGTTTTTGTGAGAGAGGACATTCTTGTGTCAGCTAGCCTAGTAATTTTTACTGGTGTGTGAGGAGACTTAGAGAGTTGGAGAGGCTCAAGGTTTTGGTGTGGTCGTGGATGTGTCGGATCTTACTGATATTCGGGAGCATTTTAGGAATCATTAAAATATATTTATTTGGGGAAGTTGATTTGAATGGTTTTGTGGAATCATTCATGTTAATTATGCCCTGTGCACTGGCTGGTTTTGTGTGTCAACTTGACACAATTGTCATCAGAGAGGAAGGAGCCTCATTGAGGAAATGCCTCCATGCAATCCAGCTGTGAGGTAGTTTCTTAATTAGGAACCAGAGGTGGAGGGCCCCGCCCATGATGATTGGTGGCATCCCTGGACTGGTGGTCCTGGGTTTTATAAGAAAGCAGGCTAAGCAAGCCAAGGGAAGCAAGCCAGTAGGCGGCACCCCAACTATGGCCTCTGCTTCAGTTCCTGCCCTGCCTCCAGGTACCAGCTCTGCTTGAGTTCCTGTTCTGACTTCTTCCAATGATGGTCTATGATTGAGAAGTGTAAGCCAAATAAACCCTTTCCTCCGCAGTTTGCTCTTTGATCATGGCGTTTCATGGCATCAATAGAAACCTTAACTAAGACACCCTGTATGTCAGTGTCCGCATTATTCTAATACGTGAATAAAATGATCATTTGAAAATATACTAAGACCCTCAGATCATTAACATGAAATGAAACCCTGGCAGTGACTTGCATCCGTGAAGTTTAATAAAAACTCAGCCCTCTCTTAGCTGCTTTGAATAAGGTCAGAATTCTGTTTTCCTCGTGTAAGAATTTTCTGAATCACAAAATTAAGGTATGATCCTGCCCCACATTAACTTGTGAATTTATGAAATGTCAGAACAACTTTCAGGGGACATAAACCTAGAAATAGAATCTGCTGCATGTTCAAGTAATCATGTATGAAAATCTGGAGAGAAGCCCTGTGATACTGGAGAGAGGAAAAACACCCACTAAATCTAGTCAGAACCGCTGTCGTTTGTTTAGTCTATGGAAGGTTAATTGAGCCTCCTACGCTCTGTGACACTCTCCCTTCTCAACCACATGAGGACACAATCTGATGAGCCAAGATTTTAAAATAATAAATGCAATTAGCTGTGCCTGCCTGGAGGAACTGTTCCTTTTTTTCAGTGTTCCTAATGAAACTAGTTTAATAATTATACTCAAAACATATTCCTAGTCATAAGAAATTATAAAATTCATTATTGACATATGGGAAAGTGACCACAGATAAACATCTAGAATAAAAGAATTGAAAGCATGCTCTGCCGAAAGAACTGCAGACACTCGGCTAAGTGTTACCTGGACACCTAGGCTGCCTGATGCTTTTCTAATGCTTCTCATGAGGCAAGCCCCAGAGCCGGCGTTGCACACCCAGAGCCGTCATTGCATACCCAGAGCCGGCATTGCACACCCAGAGCCGGCGTTGCACACCCAGAGCCAGCATTGCACACCCAGAGCCAGCATTGCACACCCAGAGCCAGCATTGCACACCCAGAGCCAGCATTGCACACCCAGCACACCCAGAGCCATCATTGCATACCCAGAGCCGGCGTTGCACACCCAGAGCCAGCATTGCACACCCAGAGCCGGCATTGTACACCCAGAGCCGGTGTTGCACACTCGGGCTGCTTCAGTTTTTCTGGCTCATAGGTCTGCACTCCATATGTCTGCTGTGACTGGCATTCAACCTGAAGTTACACGCCAGAGAAGTAGATGGAAAAACTATTCCAAATTATTTGGAAGCAACCAGTGGTGAACTAACTGAAGACAAGTAAGGTACAGTTGAGATTTATAAAATAATTGCCTAACATGTAGGTTTCGGCATATGAAAGTAACTAATTTTAAAAATTGGTCATTTTTTAGATGAATTAAGCTATTAAATAATATAGAAATGGTGCAAGGAGATGACATTAATTATTAACTAGTCAGAAGCTTAACCTTTGTGACAAATGCACAAACGACATCCTTACCAGCAAAGTCAGCGTTTAAAAGATACTCACTAAATGGGAAAGAAATGCCTGAGTGTCCACCCTCTGGTGTCTGCTGGGTAAATTTAAGTGATGAGAGGGCCCGAGTGTCTTCAGTGATGGGCCCTGCATCTCCCTGGTGCATGTGTTTGTGTGGTGATGATGCATAGCTGCGTATGACTGGTTTCACCCACCGCTGTTCTTATCTTCCCCCCCCCCCCATATCCACTCACACCATATCCCTGGCCATAACCACTGATTCTTAGAGAATTAACCCAGAAGCCACATAGGAAACCATTGCTGCTCCTTCTCTTCAATGTTGCTTTAGCACTGGGCACTTGCTCTTGCTTGCCATGCGTTTTCTATCACAGATCACGCCGGCAATTCCCTGACTCAGCTCTCCTGTGCAGTTACATGCATGTGGTCACAGATACCTGTGATATATACTGATGTGCAGTTTTTATTAAGTTTAATTGTAAAGAATGGTTCTGTCTTTCATAAGACCCACGAAGTCACTGCCATGAGGCCTACTATTTATGTTACTTGAAAGAAACGTGACTGCCAAATATTTGGCAAGGTAGTAATGATCGTGACACATATCTAGTTTCAGAGATGTTGAAGTATGGACAGATTTGCACCCGAGATTTGATGCTCTGTGGTCCACCAATGCCGGTGTTAGGGAGGAATGGTCTTGTCGAGGGGTTCTTCCAGCAGGCTACCTCATTCCTGCATGATGGCCCACTTATCAAAGAGACTTGAATGGTGATATACACAGCAGAGCTGAACAACTCTCAGATAGTGACATTTTTTTAAAAAATAGATTTTGAATAAATAATAGAGGAAAATTAAAAATTTTAATATGCAATTAAAGGCAACTCTACCATAAGCTCAGTACATACCAAGGAAACAGTATCTGTATTCATGTTCTTCATCTAGCAAAGGAACTTTCCATTGACTGGGAGCGAAAATTCTACCACCAGAACTGAAAGGGAAATTATAAACATGAAGGTTTCTACAGGAAACATGACACACTTAAAAAATTCACGAGGAAGCTAGTTGGCTATTAAAACATTCTCGTGGGTTGACAGCATCAGAGTGGCAGAATGATGATCAATCTTCCCTTTTTTCATGAGTGTTGGCTCAAGAACCTTAGATTATTTTCATAAGTTTTATGTAATCAAAGGTGCTACCAGCTAACTTCACTGATGTGAGGACTCATGGGAAAGTGTTTGAGGCCAGAACAAGTGTTCATTACAGCTGAAGCCAGCCTGCTTGGAATGAAAATATTCCTCTTACCATGTTGTCAAGAAGAATCCAGTATCATGTCAGCAAGGATAGACTGACTACGTCAATATGTAGCAACAAGTCAGATTCTACTTCAGCATTCTGTGAACCTCAGATTATTGTAGGGAGAAAACCAATACTTTTGTTTATGTCCATGGCCATTTTAAAAGTGATGTTTAAAAGACAAGTGTGCAAGTAATTAATACCTTTTATTTATTTGTATTGGGATGTCTAATTGAGAGCTCAGTACAGGAAGCATATCTAAAGAAGGAAAATGGACCTAATGATTGTACAGAACCTCAGTACAAAATATGAAGTGCTCCTCTTCCCTGTTCCTAGGTTCTCATGGGGCAAGATGATCTCTCAGTCTCATGGGGTAACTAGAATAAACCAGGGTTTTCATGCCTGACCCTGGGCTATGAGGCATATTGCAACACTGTTAAGGTGCAGCTTGGAAAACTCAAGGAAGTTGGTTGGTTGTCTTGGCTATCATCCAAGTGGCAGGAGCTAACGTCTGAGCAGAAAGGCATCCTTTCCTTTTACTTCTGTCCTGGACAAAGAGCCCACTGCTCAGGGAATCACTGCTGCCTTGCTGATTGTTTTACTGAAATAAAATTTATCTTCATTATTAACTTTAGAGCCCCACATCTTTGAACAGATCTATCATCACCATTATCATCATTTTATCATCATCATTTGTAGTGATAGGAGCGGCGGCAGGGCTGCATCCCCGGCACCCGGCACCCGCATGGCTAGCTAATGCCCGAAATAATTACACGGAAACTGTATTCTATTAAACACTGCCTGGCCGGGCTAGTTCCAGCTTCTTATTGGCTAGCTCTTACATATTGTTCTAACCCATTTCTAATATTATATGTAGCCCACGAGCTGGCTTACCAGGGAGGATCTTAACCTGCGTCTGTCTGGAGTGGGAGAACCATGGCGACTCCCTGATTCAGCTTCTTTTTCCCAGCATTCTCTTCTGTCTACTCTGCCTACCTAATTTTCTGTCCTATGAGGGCCAAGGCAGTTTCTTTATTATTAACCAATGAAAGCAACAGATAAGATACAAGACCCACCTCCATCAATCATTGGTGATTGACTTGAGAAAAACACAGACATTCTTGTGGACAAGATTTACTGATTGAGTTATCAGTGTCCTTGCCTGCATGGCACTTGAAGTCTACAATCAATTTGAAACTATTGACAACTTTGTTCTCTCTTACAGTGAAACATTTTTACAGGAGAATTTATAAAGTTTCATATGTCTGATCCTATTGTATAAGCCTGTACGATATTTCAATTGTCCTTACTATAAATGGTACTCTGTCTAACACTGTAACCCCAGGAGACTATGGACTGTTCAGTGGGGCCAGTCTGAATTGAAACTCAATGTGCTAGGTAAAATATACAACTCATCTTGGATTTAGCTCAAGTGTTACTGAGAAAAACAGCCTAGAAATTTTTAGATTGGTTACCTTTTCAAATTTTTAGAGATGTTAGGCTAAATAACAAATTAAAGTTAAGTTTCATTGTTTTGATTTTACAATGGCTGTCAGATCATTTCTAACTACACGGTAGCTGAGAGTGTTTTCTTATTGGACGGAGCTAATTTAGAAAATAAGTTGGTTCCATCAAAGACAATGCCTATTTCATATTAATTAGTCCCCAATGAGTGTTTGATTAACTAAAATGTCAAACTAAAATGAAAGGGTTATAATGAAAATGAAAGACTTATGATGATTTTAATTTTATCTATTATGTTTGTTATTATTATCTCATAAAGGTATGAGAAAGAGAGAAGGGTAAGTCGTGAATGGGTAGGCTGTGAATTGTGGAATTCAGTTGTTTTTTTCCACCTTGTTAGCAGTTCTGGGGGTCGAGCTTGAGTTGTCAGGCAGGTAAGGCAAGCACATCTACCTACTGCACCATGGCAACAGCCTCAGAATGATTTTGACTACTGATGGTGGCACTGTCAACTTGATAGAGCAAGTTGGGACGGGTTGGGTTTAGAAAATCTAAGATAGTTATTAGTTGTCCTGGTGTGTGGTGTTTGAATATGTGTAGGAAGAGACAGAAGCTCTGACTGTAGCTGCTTTAGCATGAGATACTCAGATATACCCGCATGGTTTACCTATTTGATTACCCATGTTTTTGTTGCATCTTGCCATGTTTCCTTTTTTTAATTTATTTATTTCTTTATTAATTAATTAAAGATTTCTGTCTCTTCCCCACCATGGATGCCATGTTTCTTTAAGAAAGATCCATGTCCAGAAAGGGTTTCCTTGCATTTAGTCACAGTTCTTAGACTTTAATATGCTTAGAAATCACATTAATATGCAGATTTTGTTGTAGCTATGAGTTTACAGACCCTATGCCCAATATACTAGTTCGATGGGGAAGGAGTCCAGAACTCCTGTAACACCCCAGAGCAGCATAGTGCAGTAGCTAGGGAGCAGCTCTGGGGGTGCACTACCAGATGGTGTGTAATCTAATAGCATCTGGAGAGTCTGTGTAGGGAGCAGTTTGCTCACTGATATTTGTTGTTGGTGTAAAGAACTAAAGTGAATAGATATTTTAACGAGCAAAATTAATCAAAAATGTTACAGTAAAGCAAACAATCAACAGAAGCAAAATCAAAGACCATCTATTTAATGGGGAGAAAAAACACAAACCATGTAGATGTAGTGTTCAAAGAACTCAATAACAAAAAAAAATAGTTTAATTTTAAAATGAGGAAAGGACCAAATAGACCTTTGTCTAATAAAAACAAACAAATTGTCAACAAAACTACAGAAAGATGCTCACCATCACTGATAATCAGGGGAGTGCAAACTAAAACCAAAATGAGCTGATGTATAGTAATGTCTGCTAGAGTGACTCTTAGTGGCAAAGGCCTGGGACCATATGTCCTGCTGCTGGAATGTTCAATGTAGAAGATCAAAATGAAACAAAACAAAAGCTACCATAGCGACTCCACTTCTGATTGTAAATTATTTATATAAGAGAAGAATCCTGAAGAGGTATATGGTACATATGTTCATTGCATCATTATCCATAGTAGCTAAGTGTGAGAGTAACCCAAGTGTCGGTGGCGCATGGACACACAGTGAACTATTAGCGTTAAAGGGAAAGGAGGGAGTTGATTCTTTCATTCTATAAGGAAATCGTGCAAAGTGAAAGAAGCCAATCACAAAACACAAATACTACTTGGTTACACTAATAATGAGGTATCTAAAGTTGTGAAAGTCACAATCAGAAAGTTTAATGGTGATTGCCAGGGCCAGACATGAGATGATAGTGAGATGATCGTGGGTATGAAGTTTGAGTCATGCAAGATAAACCATTCTTGAGATCTGTTGCACAGAAATGCCCTACACTACACTGTCATGTACATGTAAAAAAAAATGAGAAAGGAATCTCAGTCCAGAAAGATGTGAGTTTGAACCCAGGACCCACATAAAAAGCACGTCTGTAAACCCATCTCTGGGGAGGGAGAGACCAAGGAATCCCTTGTGAATCTCTCCGGTCTCAGTGAGAAATTCTGCCTCGTAAAACAAGGTGGACGGCTTTGATAAATGATGTCGACACATACGTACACACATTAATGCACACACACCTGCATTTATCAGTTTTATTCCAATAATTAAAAAATGAATCAAAAGTACTAATTCACTTAACGGTTCATGGCAAATCAAACTCAGTGGAAAAGTATAGTAATTTCCTTTCTTTTGTGCATTTTCATGATAATTTTTGTTGGAAGTATCAAGAGACTGTATAGCTGGAACATCTGTGGAGGGGAGAAAGCTTGACCATAGCTTTGACTAAAACGTAGAGTGGACGGCAAAGCACACTCATCTTGAGTGTCCTTCCCGAGGCAATTTCTCTTGATGCCTGGATGCCCTGCATGAGGAAGACAAAGGAAAGGGGTGTCAGTGATGGGTTGCTGTCATTTCAGACACTCAGGAAGAGCCCATTATTCCCTGTCATCACAATAATTGCTCCTGAAAATTTAAATACTCACTGCCATTCTTTAAAAACATCTTAAAACAAAGACCCAACAACAACAGCAACAGCGACAAAACCCCCTTGTGATTTTAAGAGCGCTAGTTAGCAGACCTGCCTGAGATTTACTGATCAGTTGAGTGACTGCCGAGCACACCCTTGGCAGCCAGAGGTCTTATGTCAGGCAGAGGCCCTTTCTTTCACTGCTCGGCAAGTTGGAGTGCTGTCCGAGCAGCTGGTGGGCTTTGCCCTTCGGACTGGCCTGCTGTATGAGGGGAGCAAGCAGATTGAGGGCAAAGACACAGGTGACTCCCAGATTTACTAAAAATAGTTTGCTGGCCTGATGTATGTACACACCCTTCTCCACTACCCTCTTAGCATCCTGTATCTACCTATTGGGTCTTTGAGGATTTTGGATTTTAAATTTTTTGTCTTTTGTTTTTGAAATGTTCTGATTTATCTCCCTAAGATCTTGAGTATGAAATACTAAGAAGATACTAATACTCGCCATGTGTTTTAAACATTGAGATTCTCCATGCATACTTGAGAGCACCGTGCAGCTCTCAAACCATATCCTACAGCCTCCCTACCAGTTTCTGCTGCCTGGAACAAAGAGGTCATCGTTTCTAGCAAATTCTTTATACCAGAAGAGCATAGTACTCCATTAGAATGTATCATTTTTGTGTTTTATGTATCAGTTAGTAAAGTTAATTTAAAATTATGTAAAAGAGGGTAATAAGACTGGACCAGTGAGATGGCTCAGCAGATTATGGCTCTTATCACCAACCTAAGAACCTGAGGTAGATCCACAGAACCCAGATGGTACAAGCAGAAAATTTACCCTCAGTGTCCTCTGACCTCTATATAAGCACCATGGCATATGCATTGACACACGCGAGCATGCTAAGTAGCTGTTTTAAGCATTGTGATCTCAACATTTAAACATGCACAGTTGGTGTAGGTCCATATCCTGCACTCTGGCCTTGCCACAGTTGGACCCATCTATTTGTTGCTGATTGTTTCTGTTTAAACAACTGTATGTTTTATAAAAATATGAACTCTAAAGCCTTTGAAGAATGGTTTTTAAAATAAATTACACAATATTGGTCAATTACACAATATTGGTCTTGTCAATGATATATAGCATTATTTCATGTATTTTAAGCTTTATAGAAATGTCAACATATTTGATATAGTCTTACAAACCCTGCTTACTTTTTTTTTTTTTATCACTATCCAACCTGTTCTTTGCCTAAAGCTTCATTGGGGCTATTCGCTCCAGTGTTACTCAGCTAAGCCATTTTTTACACCAATACCTGGCATTATTGTAGAACAGTTTTTGAACCTTACCATGCAACTAGATCTGGGCAAGACTGAAAACGCTTCATGTGTTGAATTAATGCATAGTTGTTGCATACTGTATAACTATTAAATGCATTTGTTTTATTTCAGGATTAATATAACATATCACACCTTGCTTTTTCTCTGCCCCTTCTCAAATCAAGAATAGAAAAAGAAGCATGTCAGGACACAAATGGTAAGGAATTTGTTGCCTGTTTTTCTATTGGAGGATGATAAGTGGAAATTACACAGTTAATGCTTAATAAATGAGGATAAAATGGAATGATAAGGAGATTTTAGCAAGAAATAACCACCTGTCTACTTTCTGATGTGAGTGTAGCCTGGTTTACTCTCTCTGATCAATGGAATATAAAAACCAAGCAACAGAAGTGTTGCAAATACTCAGGTCACTGGTATTTGCTAAGAAATTCTCTTGGGTATACATCTGCTCTTAGGAATCTAAGGGTAATTTTTCTTACCACCATTTCATATACCCTAATAACTCGATGTGTTTTTGCTCCTGTCTTGTTTGTAGCTTCCACTCTTGGAGACCCAGTGTGAAGTTATGTGGGGTGCCTAAAGAGTGATTATACAATCAATCAAGCACTATGGCTTGATCAGCTTTGTTGTAGACACGACTTCATCATTTGTGAACATTCAGAAACTAAGCATAGTTAGACATGACACTCATGAGAGCCCTGTCGTGTATGTGCCCGTAACACATCTAAGCAACATGTAAGCCTCGTAGAAGTTCTTTCCTTGGAATTTCTTAGCACGGTGAAGCTGCCACCCACCAAACAACAAGAATGTTGTCAAGTTCCACCATCTTTAATTTGTGTCATAAAATATATAATAGTTTTATTTTCATCTGTTAAAAGTTATATGAAATATACTTTTAATCCTTCCCTTCTTACCAAGAAAATTATCAGGCCCAAAACCCTCTGTAATGTCAACTTTTAAACTTCAAAAGAATTTTTGCACATCTTAAATAAAATTTTTAAAAAATAATTAATAAACAGCTAAGGTTATTCTTGAGCATTGTCATTGAGCATGCATCCAACAGTTTTCGTTATATTAATGACATATATAAACGAATATAATGTTATTATATTCATTTCATTTTGCCTCATTATGTCCCTGAGCTGGCTCACCTCAGCATCACCACAGTGACTGCCATATCCTGGAATTCTCAGTACTCACTCCTGTAGGGACCAGAAAGCCCCAAGATGTAGGTAGCACCTTTCACAGCTCAGCTTTGTGGCTTGCTGCAGATACATCGCAAGGTCTCACTTTTCATTCTCTGTGACTTCGAGCAAGATCGTTAGCATTTTGAAACCCAAGGTTCCCATTTGTTAAATGATGGGTATATGTGCTTGCTAGATTTCTAAAGCACTCCTGATTTTTTTTTTTTACTCCATGGAACTTTTTTCTGTTGAAATATAATTATTGATGAAAAAAATAAAAGATCCAATACAAAGTCCATCCAATCCCTCATCTTTTCAGAATCTCATTTCCCTGAAATAATCTATTTGGACTAGATCTTTCCAATCTTTTAATGTGCACATTATATAGAATTGTCATCTTTTTCATATATGATATAACTCTTTTATCTCATTTTCTCTAATATGAGACCAAAATAAATCTCTGAGGTAATAAAGATAGTAATAACACTCTCACAAAGTCCTACCTCCTTTAACAAAATAGTTATCATTAAAACAACATCAGACGGATTTCCTGGCTTTCTGAGACTAAACATGCGAATTGACCCTGTAAGCAAGCATAATGGGCTTACAAATGGGCTGGAGAGGCTCAGTGGTTAAGAGCATTGACTGCTCTTCCAGAGGTCCTGAGTTCAATTTCCAGCAACCATATGGTGGCTCACAACCCCGGGTAATAATAAGATCTGGTGCCAACTTCTGTCTTCAGGGACACATGCAGGTGTGAATCATCAAGTTTGAGATACAACATTTTGCAACAATATTACTGAGCAGCTCCTGCTTTAGAATGTCAGCTTGGCACATCTAGAGTGGTGATGGGCTAGGGTAGGAGGAAGGAGGATTTGTTGAGCTTTTGTAGCAGGAACTGAACCAAGAAAGATGTAGACAGAGCAAGGGGGAGGGATGGAACACCAAGAACAAACCTTCTCGCAGAATTTGGGGTCCTCTGATCACTCTTATGGAATTTGATATCATTCTCAATTGTCTTTCTAATTCATCTTTACATATTTTTATTTGCTTCTCATTTCAGTGTTCCTAAGAAATGACTTCCTGTCTGTATTTTAAGCATTTATGTTGAATAATTTAGTGTTTCGGCACCCAGAAATCCCTAACGCTGTGGAGTTTATTCTTTTGCTTTATTGTTTTAAGAACAATAAATAATAAATCTACATTCTTAATAGTGTTTAAAGTGCACAATTCTGATTGTTAACTGTAGGTCCAGTGGTAGCAAATCTCCAGAGCTTACTCCTTTTAGCCTAACTGTAACCTTATGACTGGGTTAGCCATTCCCCACGTTTCCCTTCCCCCAGACGCAGCCACCATTCTTCTCCCTGACTCCGAGCCTGACAGTTTTAGATGCCTCTGTAGCAGATTTTAGACATGCTATTTTTCAGCCTCTTATCTCCTGCTCTGCTGTCACCCCACCGTGGCATAATGGAGGTGTGGAGAGACGTGCTGCTGTCTGTCCTTATCTCCGACTCACGGGGCTGTTCTGAACTAGTTACTGACTTCCTTGGCCTCACTCTTTCTAACCCCCAAAAGGAATGTGTGCCCAACCCAGAATACACATATATATTCTTTTTTGATGTTCAATTTCTTGATTTTCTTAAGATTCAGAATTTTCTCACTCTAGCTTTTAAAATTGTGGAGTAAGTTGGAAAGAATTAACTGATTTTCATGGCATAATAACTCCATAAGAACAGAGGTCATTTGTGTGTTTATCAGTACTGTAAACGTACATGAGAAAATGGTCATATCTAGCTAAAATACTTCCATAGTGTAGTATCTTAATACTTTTAAAAGCCACGAGTAAGATAACTCTCTACTGTTTTTAGCAGTTATTCCTGGGAACTGCAGGACCGGTTTTCTCAAGATAAGTCAGTTGTCAATAAGATGCAACAGAAATACTGGGAAACGAAGCAGGCCTTTATCAAGGCAACAGGGAAGAAGGAAGATGAGCATGTTGTTGCCTCTGATGCAGACCTGGATGCCAAGCTGGAGGTAAGCTCTTCAGAGCCCTTGGGCCCAGCAAAGCGGCCTTGCAAGAATCAAAACCTTGGAGCAAACTTGCTAGGTGGTCTTAATTTGCTCACGTTAGACAGTGAGGGAAATCTAGGATCAGATCAGCCCAATCCTAGCACAAATCTACAAAGTCTGACCCTAGCACACCTCTTTTAATGTGTTTTCAAGCACTGTGTTGGAATGCACAGTGTGTGGTCAATTCAAGGAAGTGTTTGTTGAAGTATTAAACACAATTAAAAAGTTGCTCCTTATATCTAAGGTCCTAGAATTAAACATTAAAACCAGGCAAATGTTTAGTCAATGACAAACAAAATGACTTATAGTGTCTAGAAAGGTTGTTACTAAGCCATGGAAAATTCTAGAATGCATTAACCATGTAGCAAACAATTTAATATCCAGTTGTGTTGTGGAATGTTTGTTTACACTGTGAGGATGTGTCTTTGCCAGGGTTTCTTCTCTTGATTTAGTGAAGATCTGAATGGCTAATAGTTGGCAGGAAGAGGTTAGGCAGGACTCCTGGGGACAGAGAGGACACTAGGAACAAGAAAGGCAGAGATGAGGGCTGGAGAGATGGCTCAGTGGTTAAGAGCATTGACTGCTCTTCCAGAGGTCCTGAGTTCAATTTCCAGCAACCATATGGTGGCTCACAACCCTGGGTAATAAGATCTGGTGCCAACTTCTGTCTTCAGGGACACATGCAGGCAGACCATTGTATATATAATAAATAAATAAATCTTAAAAAAAAAAGAAAAGAAAGGCAGAGATGACAACCAGACATGGAACAAGTGGGACACACAGAATGGAATAAAGGTAAAAGTCATGTGGTAAAATGCAGCTTAATAAAAATATGGATTAATTTAAGTTGTCAGAGCAAGTGGGACAAGCCTAAGCTAAGGCTGGGTTCTGGTAATTAATATTAAGTCTGCATGTCGTTATTCGGGAGCTGGTTGGTGGGCAGGGAAAAACTTGTGCCATGGTTGGTCTACTGCATGAGTTTGAGTTGAAGGCCTGCTGAATCGTTTTCCTGCTGAGCATTTTTGCCTGTCATTTTTATTATATTTCAAAAACAAGCATCAGTACTGAGTGGCAGGCCACAGAGGAAAAATATGTCCTGTGGATGATAGTCAATAGGATCTCTTACATTTAATATGTCCCGTGGATGATAGTCAATAGGATCTCTTACATTTAATATGGTGGCTAAAGTTAATGAGCTGAACATTCGTGAGACTGCAGTTAAAAGCTGAAGATTTCAAAGCCTTTGCTAGAAGGGTGGTTAAGTTGTAGCCAAGGGCTAAGGGGACATCATGTAGCTGTCAGTTACAGAGGAACTTCCTTTGTATGGAAGAGGAGTGCACTCATATTATGAGTCTGAGGGTAGAAACAGACCCAGGCCAGACTTTCTAAGTTCAGGCTAATGAGAGATGGGTTGGCTTTGAGATGCCCTGCACAGTGGGATATGAGACACTTTTGCCCCTGCAACAAGAGTGCTTCCTTGTCCCAGCTATTCTGAGGGTTGAATGAGTGTAATTCAAGGTATAACAATAATTTTCTGAGTGCTTATCTTCCTGGCAATCCACTTTCTGAATGTTCCTGATATACCTGGCCTCTGCTTCCCTCCCCTGGATCTTTTTTTCCCTCTACCAATCTTGTGCTATTCACCCGATGCTCCAGCCATTATGGCTTTTCCTCAGATCTCTGAATACAGCCAGCTAGTTCAGACTTGTCAAAGCAGTTCCGTGGTCTGCCTGGACTCGTTCCCCTACGTCTTTCCTTGACTGACTCATTCTCAGTTCTCACAGCCTAAAAGTCACTTTGAAAAGCCTTACCTCACCGTGCTGTTCACAGTCCCCGGCTATCTACCCACGGAACAGCTGTTCGCTAACTCAGAGTACTCATTTCTGCAACAGAAATCCCTGTGGAGGGTAAACAGCCTAGAACTAAACCCTTCGGATGCACGGTCCACGGGAAAACCTCAGGTGTAAGTTTGTTTGCGTACCTTTTCTCCACTAGGAGGTCAAATTCCATGTCCGCATTAATCACCACTGTGTCCCCAACCTGTCCCAGGCACAGCTTCCAACTGGATGACTGTGTAAATAGTCACTATGTGTTAGGACAAACAGTATCAGCCCTTAACCCTTTCTCTCCTGTCATTGGAAATTGTGAATTTGAAGCTGATTGGGTGCTGTTTCAGGAGAGATTGTACCATGGAACAGAGTAGAGAGAAGAAGTGTCTTTTCTGATATTTGTATCGTAAATACAGTTTAAACCATTCTAAGTTTTATATGCCTTTCATGTCTCATAGATTTGTTTTTTAGCAAGCTAGTAAGTATAAGCATTTTCCAAAAAAGTTAAGCTTAGAAATCCCAGCACTCTGGAGGTTGAAGCAGGAGGATTGCCAGTTTGTACTTCACAGCCAGACCATGTTTCAAAGATATAGTAATTTAATATTTAATTTAATTTGCTACTGTCTTAAACACTACATTGATATGCAAGTTTTTGCAGTAGCATACTTTTTTTAAATAACTATACTTTTATCTAAATAGCCACTGTTTTAGTTCATGCATCCAAAGTATTTGGCCTGTGACTTTATGTTTTGCTCACCAAAGGGATTTCTGTCGCAAAATACTAATATAGTTATGAATATTAATAGAGAAAATGGGTCCCTCAGTAGAACATGAGAATGATGTGCAAAGTATTATGGAGTGTTCTCACACTGAATTACCTGCAGAAGGCTACTTACTCTGCTTGTCCAGAAAATCTGTACCCATACCAAGCTTTCTTGATAGATGAAGAGCTGGGAGCTGGGGAAGTGTTTGATATGTAAGCACAATGGCCTGAGTTTGGATCTCTGGAACTCATGTAGAAGCAGGACATGGTGGTGAAGGCAGGCAGAAGCAGTTAGATCCTGGGGGCTTGCTGGCCAGCGAGTCAGTAAGAGTCCTTGTCTCAGACAATCAGGTCATGGGCCATTGTGATGGTTCAGTGAGTCTGAGTTTTTGCTAGACAATCTTGACGGCTGAACTTTGATCCCCAGAACCCACTGCAGCAGGGGAGAACTGACTGCTGGAAGTAGTTTTCTGACCTCTACTGCACAGTGTGATACATTCACACACATTCACATACAACACACACGTGCGTGCGCTCCCTCTCTAGCTCGCTCTCTCTCTCTCTCTCTCTCTCTCTCTCTCTCTCTCTCTCTCACACACACACACACACACACACATACATACATACACACACAGTAGTAATGACAAGTTAAATAAAATTTAAAAATAAGGTGGTTTGCCACAAAGGAAAATAACAACATTGACCTTTAGCCTTCTTATACACATCCAAATATCAAATAAATAAATATAGCCAGATGGTGGTGGCACACACCCTTAATCCCAGAACTCGGGAGGCAGAAGCAAGAGGATCTCTGTGAGTAGAGTTCGCTCTGTAGACCAGGCTCCAAAGCTACACAGAGAAACCCTATTTCAAAAATAATCCAAATAAATAAATATAGTGATCCTAATTCATTGAGAAGCTAGTATATAAATATTCTCAGGTTTGGTCTTTAGTAGCTGCCAGGGCAGAGGGGACTGTTTTGATGATGGAAATGCTTGCTTTGTGTGTGATTCGCAAGTGAATATAATTGTCAAAACTCACAGAACTAAACTTTCCCAAGCTGGACCTTTTATTGCGCCTGACTAATATCTTGGCTCTAAAAGGTCAGCAGTAACAATGGACCATATCGTTTCTCCTACGGAGTCTGAACGTATTTGCTTTTACTTCGGTGGTTTGTGGCCCAGAACACTGCTGTCGGGAGTCTGTAAAGGAGCAAATTCTGATGGTTTTCTGATTTGTTTTTAAACAGGGAAAGACTCCTCCCCACCCCAAACAGATTGAAGATGTAATTTAATAAATAAGTAAATTTGTTTCTTCATTAATAGAATAAAATAAACTTTATTTTATTAAACATTCTTAAGAATGAATTTTAATTGTTTTAAATTTATTCATTACTTTTGTTAGATAATTTGGCCATATATAATATAAAGAGATCATCGGTTTCCACTCAAATAGTGTAAGTACTTTATGATTACCAAGACATATTTTTACGTTGGCATGGCCAATAAACTGTATACGAAGAGGAGTGACTCCATGGAGGCAAGATGTTTATCCTCTTTTGTAACTGATACCTGTCATGGTCCCTGAGTCCACGGACAGGGCTTTGAGAAGTATGCAGTCTGTGGTATTAGTCAGCTTTCTATTACTCCACAGCAATTTTGAGTGGAAAGGAGAAACAAGGTTATTTTTGGCTCAAGGTTACTCAGCCCCTTTGCTTTCAGTGATGTCGTGAGGCAGCTTTATCATGACAGGAGCGCCAGGCGGAAGCAACATGTTTGCCTTCTAATAGCCTGGAAATAGAGAAAAGGCTGAGGTTATAACACCCCTTTGAGGGCATATCCTCTGTGACCTCACTTCTGTCCACTAAGCTCTTCTTCTTAAAGATCCTACCACTTCCCACAGGCTCTGGGGAGACATTCGCTCTCCAAAGCAAAACACCTATTATTCTTTAGTGATCTGTTTCTGAAGGGAAGACCAAGGCAGTTAGTTAAGGTTCTCTAAAGGGACAGAACTAGTAGACAGAACATACGTAAAAGGGGGAATTTATCGGAGTGGCTTTCTGTGGTCTGGCTTGTCCAGCAAAGGAAAGACCAAGAGTCAGTGGCTGTCTGGCTCACAGCTGGATGTGTCAGCTGGCCTTGAGTCTATGTTGGGATCCTGGAGAAGTAGGTTCTCCACTGGCAAAGGTGTGTAGTGTAGATGAATCTGCCAGTGAGGTGAGAACAGCTGGGAAAAGGCAACAATCTCCTTCTTCCCTGTCCTTTTATGTGGGCTGCCACCAGAAGGTGTGGCCCAGGTTTGGGGTGGGTCTTCCCACGGCACATGATTCAGTCAAGAAAATCTCTCACAGGTGTGCCCAACCATTTTGGTTTTAATTGATTCCAGATGTAGTCAAGTTGACACCCAACATTAGTCGTCACACCAGCCACGAATTCAAATCTAGTTAGATCCTTTTCAGTACAGCTCCCCTGCCTTCTCCCTAGGGTTCTTCAGCATGGCCCTAGTGTGGCATGAGGGTTGCTTCACTGTGTATTTTGTGATATTACTAGCAGGTAGGTGTTAATGTTTGTTTTTTAGCATGATAACATTTTGACAGATGTGTTCTAAATAGACAGAATTCTTCCAATTGATTTGTGTTTGCTTTATCGGGTTGCTTACACATGCTGTAAAATCTATTAGGATCATAAAATAACTTACTGTCATCTTTTAAGTATAATGCTTAGCCTGCAGAAGCTCTCCATTTTGACAAAGACAGTCCATGATAAAGGTAACACACTAGGCTAGAATGAATGCTGGGTCTCTGATGTGCCGAGCCCTATACTGGGCCCTACCCTTATGTTTTGTTTTTCATCTGTTATTCCAAGAGTCTGGAGGGAATAACTATTCTGCAGAACTTAGTTTAAATAGCAGAGGTGGTCAGGTTCAATGGGCACAGATTATAGGCCATTGGCCACTGTGTATTTCACTACATGTGACATCAGACTGTTTGTCACTGTATGTCATGTGACATAGGCCATTGGTCACTGTATGTGTCACTACATGTAACATCAGGCCATTGGTCACTACATGTGACATCAGGCCATTGGTTACTGTATGTGTCACTACATGTGACGTCAAATCGAGTTTTGGGGGTCTTGCTTCTAGCAGGAAATGGAGTATTGTGGTTTTATTCCATGTGTGTTTTACTTGCACTGGTGTGTGTTTCACAGCATTTTATTGTGTTTTATTGCAGCTATTCCATTCAGTTCAGAGGACCTGTTTGGACTTGTCTAAAGCAATTGTACTCTACCAAAAGAGAATATGTTGTAAGTATGACTTAAGTGTGATATTGAGCAAATAGTGAGAAAGAGCAGGCTATTTTGCCTTAGTGTATCATATCATAAGTTCAGGAGCTACTTGGGGGGTATTATGTCTTTGTCCCTTCAAATGTGAGGAAGGTCTCTGCTAGTGCCACCTTTGGTTTACTTAGGCTCTTCAAAGCGAGCATAAGACTGGAGAATCATCCATGAATGCAGACTGTTCACTTCCCCAATTATAAATATTCGTTCAGTTTTAGATGTTGGACTTTTTGATTTGGGGTTATTTTTATTTGACTTCTTTGTTATTTTATGTCCATTATTTTTAATGACCAGGTAGAGAGAGAAGACACAATTAGCTAATTCACTAAATATATTTTGTCAGCAGAACTTCTTCATGAACAGATATTATAATGTACAGAGTTAAAATCATATCTCAACCATGGGGCTAGAGAGATGACTCAGCAGTAAAGAGCACATGTTCTTCCAGTAGACCTGAGTTTGGGTCCCAGCACTCACACTGGGCAAACATAGACACATGTAACTCCAGGTACAAGGAATATAGTGCCCTCTTCTGGCCTCTGTGGGCACCTGCATCCATATGCTACACACACACACACACACACACACACACACTGTCCCAGCAATAAAGTGGTCTTCTACTGTAGCAGGGATTGGCTGTTGGTTTGTGGGTAAGCCATGTCATCAGAGCTGAGAAAGGAAGGAAGAGTTCTGCACTGTTTAGACTGGTCAGGATCCCTACTTTGATAGAGGACTGAAAATGGAACGGTTAAAGTGAGGGTGTTGTTTTGCAGCTGCCATAGAAAAGAAATACAGCAAATCTCTGTGAACTGACATGGGGTGATTTCTAAGGTAGCATTTAAAAAGAAAGCAAGCACAGATATATATAGCATGGTGCAAGCTGTGCAAGAAAAGGGGGATTAATAAAATGTACGTGTGTAAAAAGAAGGACACATGCACATATGCATTATTTAATTAAGATCAATAAATTAATTATCAGCATGCACACTATGCTGAAGAAATCCTGGGAAGGTAAATCCCAGTGAAAGGAATTAGATCCCCTTTGAGCAGAAATGGAGCTAGGGAGGGGTAAGAGCAGGGCGCGGGAGGTGAGGGCATAGCTTTATCTCAGCAAGGTGCACAGTAATTCTGACTTTTAAAACCATAGTGACCTTTTACACACTCACAAAATCCCTAAACCAGAACGTGGCGGGGAGGAGATGGTAAAGTGGAGTAGAGACAGTATCTGATGCACTGCAGATAGCATCGCTGGGCTGGATGAGAAAGAAGAAAATTAGCTTCAACAACTCAAAAGACAGTATCTTTAAGAGGGGAGTAAGGAGCAACACAAAAAGAAATACGTACAAAAACTGGAGCAGATAATTTATTGATCTTAATTAAATGGAGCAGCAATTCTAAAACTACTATATATGAGATTAAACAACTAAATGTAGTATAGTGGAGAACCTGTGTAAAGTGAGGTTAAATGTCAAGCAGTAAGGTGCTACACAGCAAACACAGGGAGCAGGTGAATTCATGGCTGTTAACCTGTGCAGATAGATGTGCACAGAAAGGAACACCAATTAACACGTGTGCCAGGGTCGGTGTGTTTATATCTTTATATCCAGATGCCTCACAGCATCTGGAAGCACCTAACATTCGGATCTTGTTTTCCAAACCCTTTCCACACCTTTGGGGAAGCGACTGACTTCAGGTCCAGCACAGGGAAATTGAAGGTGAGTCTGGAATGCCTCGTAGTGCCAGAACCGAAACCGTCCTGGAGAAAGGATGGGGAATTAAAGGGCACAGAAGCAAGTCTGTAGTCAAAGCCACTGCCAATTCACACAACGAGATAAATGACAGTAATAAACTATAAAACACAATAAATATTAAGTGCAGGTTATATCTGTATGGAGATAGATGGACAGGTAGACATATGGATTGGTGTAAACTGAAAGATAAAACAAACCCTTTTGCCCCTGGTTGGGATTCTGTTGCTGTGATAAATGGTGTGACCAAAAGCAACTTGGGGAAGAAAGGGTTTATCTCATCTTACAGCCGACAGTCCGTCATGAAGGGGAGTCAGGGTACAGCCGTGGAGGCAGGAACTGAGACAGAGACCATGGGAAGATGCTGGGTACTGCCTTGCTCTCGCTTTTGCTTTTGCTCTGCCAGCTTTCTTCTACACCCCTGGAGCACGTGCCCAGGGATGGCACCACTTCCACATTAATGCAGGCTTGATCCTTCCACATTAACCTCTGGTCACAGCAATGCCCCCTCAGGCCAGTCCGATGGAGGCAACTCCGCAATGAGGTTTCCTCTTGTAACTCTGGGCTACTCTTAGAAGGTGTCAAAGTCTTAAAATGCAAGAAAGCCAAGGAGCAGTCAGAGCTTGAAGAAGGTGGAGATCCAATACCTCACTGCTATGTGGGATCCAGGGCTAAAATCTGGAACAGAAAAAGAACAATCGTCCAATTAATGACTATACTTTAGTTCATAGAATTGTGTCTATATTAATTTTCTGAATCTCGTGCCATAATAACATACAGAAAACGAGAGGAGAAGCTGGGGAAGGGTGTATCACAATTCTGCACACTGTTGGTATTTTTAAGTGTACCATTATTTTCATAGAGTTAAGAAATTATAGGTTGGATCATATTGCTACTTGCTTTAGAGCACTGCAGACAAACTTAGCACAGTTTATAAATTAGGAAAGGCCAGTCCCACCTTATCCCCTAGGCTCTATTTCCTTTGCCTCCCAGGCAACAGGAGGCCTTTGGCTCTCAGTGTGTTCCTCTGCTCCGAGTGTCGTTGCCCTAATAACACCAAGAAAGCCTCCTCTTGTCACTCGGAGTTCAGCTGCTGCTAGAGCCTTCCCTCACGACCCAGTCTAAAGTAGTCAGTGTCTTGCTCAGTTTCTCTGGCATGTTTCCTTTTGTGTCCTATGTCTGTGATTATGTGTGCTTCACTTTTTGTCACCCGCCACTTGAATCTGAGCTCTGGAGGGTTGGGGACAACCTCTGTCTCCTTCCTCACTGCAGCAGGCTCAGCTGTAAGTCCAAACTGTTGATTAACACTGTTATGGGAAATATTTTCATAGTTCTTCATTTGCTTCTTATCTTTCAAGGACACATCTGAAAATATAACCAGCAAGTAAATGTTAGTGAGTTTTTATTTGAAATTTTATGACCTAGTTAATTGAATATTTTGAGCGAGTGCAGACTTTGAATTTTCTAATATACATGTTGCATGGGAATGACCATCTTGTCTGGGGACAATCCGGCCTTGACTCTGACAAAGCTCAAACTCTCTCAGAATCTCTGCCAACTAATCAGCCCAGCACAGAAGGTCAAGCATGTTTGCCACCAAGTTTAATCCCCAAGTGCACAAAGTGACCAAAAATTATTCCTGAAGTCTTCAACCTACATAGGTTATTTAGGAGAGATTCATATCACCAAGTGCACATTCAGGTGTGCTGAATTGGTTTCTTTGGGACTCTAGTTAAATGTGTTAATTTTTATGTGACTTGAGTCTTTAAGGTAAAAAAGGTGACAGTAATCTGCTGCTTTTGGCAGTGAAAATGGGAAGTCTCTCTCCATAGGAAGGAAAAGGTTCTTGGTAGAGATGAATGAACCCCATATTAGTCAATGAAGAGACAATACATAAGGCATTGAAAAACACCATACAGACTTTTTTAAGCTACATAAAACTATGACATGGATATCAAACAAGCATTTTAAATGGAATACAGTGTGTGCAGTGACAAGGCAAAAATAACAGCTAGTTCATTTCACAAACATTTATTTAGTGCCATGAATATAAGACTCTCTGCTTGACCTGAGAAATACAAAGTGTGGTATAGTCTGTGAAGGCAGAATCGCATGATGAAGTTAGATGCAGACCACTCTATGACACTGAGTCCACCATAGCAGGTGCCGACATATGAGCCCAACGGTCACTGCTGTCCAAAAAGAGTGCGACTGGCCACTTGTCAGAAGAAACCTTTAAGTGGACTTGGATCTGTGAGGCCAGATCTCTCCTCAGTAGCCCTGACCTACCCCAGTCTCTCATCCCTCCTGCCTCTAGCTTCCCAATGCTGGGATGATGGGCCTGCGTCATCACAGCTGACGTTAGGAATTTGGGTTTTAAGAGAAAAGTGTGAGGATGGGCATTGTCTATATCATGAGAAGGGGAGATATCTAAAGCCCCTTCTACTGCCTTGGGACTTCCTTCTGCAGTTCCAGGGCACTGCTGAACAAGGGCCATAGTCAAAGTAGGCAAGGAGCAGTGAGTCCTTTGGATACGTGGTTCCCAAGCCTTCTGTAGTTGTCGGAGAGGTTGGTACTAACAATAGGATACAGCTTGAAGTGTGGTGAGACTGGTGGGTTGGTGAAATAAATCGACCTTTAGACAACAATAGAAACCGATCAGTTTTACTGAGTACACCTTGCGTATGCCCTGTGTGAAGAACTAGCTTCAGGAGACAAGGGTTGTGAGCAGGGTCCTCTTAGAGCTTCATTCTTGATGAGGGTGTCAGGTGATTCCCACTGTGTCAGTGTAGGTGGGCCTTACGTGGACACTCATGTCGCTGGCCACTGGCGGCTTGGATGAAGTGGACACTGGTCTCTGCTTTGGGAGACTTCAGGAAACACTTGCATCCTAGAAAGTCCCTCATCGCACCTTTCCCAACTCTCAGTCATGGCCTTCTTGCCCCAGTCTGGATGACTCCTGAAAATGGACAAGAATTCTAGTGACGTTTCAGATGTGGTTACAAAGACAGATGGGATATATGTGTGCACCTGTAATCTCAGCATTCAGGAGGCAAGAGGCAGAGGGATCTATAAGGACTGGGAAGTCGAGGCCATCCTGAGCTACATAGCAAGATTCTGTCTCAAAATGCCAGGATTGGGGCTGAAAAGATGGTTCATTGGGTAAAATAATTGCTTTGCAAGCAAAGCAAGAAAACAAATTGACAAGAGGACCTCAGTTTGGATCTCAGCACTCAGAAAGCTAGGTATACCCATATGTGCTCCGTTTACCCCAGAGCTGGGGTAGGTTGGGAGGTGGAGTCAGGAGGATTTCTGGGCTCACTAACTTCTAGCCTAACTCCATGTTTGGTAAGAGAGCTGTCTCAAGGGAGTAAACACAGGGTGGCAGGGCAGGACACCCACCATTCCTCTCTGTCCTCAGTCCATAACTGGTGCCTGATTCCATACCATTCAGCGACATCATTACCAGTGATGCTGCTCAATGGTAGGGCGCTTTGATTGCAAGCACAAGGTCCTGGGTTCAATTCCCAAGCCCTGCATTTATGGAGCAGATGATGGAGAATGTTTGTTTCTCTTTGTGACTGCTTTGTGGATGCTCTTTTTTTTTTTCAATCACTCTCTAGAATAGGGAGAGTGTTACTATTATAAATAATGATGCTGGTCATTTTGGTGGCTGCTTTGCGACCTCCTGAGAATGTACCTTGTACTACTGAAGGTAAAGAGCGGTATCAAAAGAATCATACAGTTCCCTGACTTTTTATATCTTCTACCAATCAATCTGTAGACAGCACGTGCCAAATCACTGTTCGACTAAATTGCCCCCATCTGGACTTGTCTCTTAAAAATAAAGCCAAGTTTAAGCATAACCAATCCAGTTTCGGTTCCAGCTCTGTATTTCTAAAATTTACCAAATGGTCAACCCGATGGCCTACCCACCTTCAATCCCCACTTCCAACTCCACCTTGCTTCATCATGGTGGCTGAGGGATTTGAGTTGTTTTACAAAGGACAAAATGTAACTCAGACTGCAGAGATCAAAAAGTCAGCAGGAGAGGATAATGGGAGGCAGCCACAAAAGGTCCCCACTGTCAGCTGTGACAAACCCAACTCCTTCATTTCGACTTGAAGCAGCACATTATGGGCTCGCTTTTCAGTACAGAGGTCATTTTCTGGTTCTGATTACAGGGCACCAAACTCACTGGCAGATGTATTCAAGTGAATTTGATCTCCTATTGTAAAAGGAAGACCAGCATGGAAGTTAAATGGCCGGGTGGGGGGAGGTGGAGAGACTCACCTTGCGCCTGCCACTTGGATTTAATTTCCTCTAATCTCTGCCTCTGGAGAGAGAGGGCCTTGGGATTTGTCTCTCTCACTTTCTTTGTCGTAAAAATGCTAGTCATTCTCAGCGCCTTTCCCTGTTTTCTCCATCAGTCTTGTCTCAAGAAGAGAACGAACTGGGAAAATTTCTCCGATCCCAAGGCTTCCAAGATAAAACCAGAGCAGGAAAAATGATGCAAGCCACAGGCAAGGCCCTCTGCTTTTCCTCCCAGCAAAGGTGTGTGACCTTCTTTGGGGCTGTGCTTTAGGGGATCCAAAGAGAATCTGGGACCCACTTCTTCATAAGGGGAAATCATGCCATCTAAAACGCTTTAGCCTAAGCCTGAGGAGTAACATTCTATACTTAGCTGGCTTCCATTTCCCTTTAGTTAGATAGCATGTAAGATCAGTTTTCCTCCTTGCTATTTAATCTGTTTTGTCCACTGCTCCGTGGGAGGCAGTATATATGCCAATCATTGTGAGTGTTTGACTTTCAAGTTGTTCATAACAATCAGTCTGGTCCCCTCTCAGCATTTGATTAAAGCAAGAGCCTAATGAGACTGACTTGGAAGGCTCCCTCTCTTCTTCTGTGGGCTAATTAATGGCAAAGGGTGATTATCAGGATGCCCTGGACCACACTCCTCAGGTCCATGGTCAGCAGCAGCCCCTGGGTGCTGTTCGAAGCAGAATCGAGTCCCCACTGCCTACCAACTCCAACTCTACATCACAATCAGATCTACAATTGATCCTGATGTGCATGAAAGTTTGACAGTCTCCAGTACAGAGGAAATTGTGACAGAATGGTTGGATTTCAAAATACACCCGTGACCGATGTTTATGGACGATGTTAAACAACCCTGAGCTTTGTACCACACAAACTGCTCTTTGTGCCAGAGACACACTACTCACTAACAAGGCCCAGAAAATGTCGCCATTAATATCATGCAGATTACCCCTAAAGAAAGTTTGGCAGGTGCCTTCCAAGATTATTTAAGCTTCAGAAATCCTTACTCAAGTTGCCCCACCTTCCTCCCCATCCCTATTTACCCTAACTGTTTTCCCTCCCTGTGGTCCAAGAGTAGGTCATTGATTGACAAGTCCCATGAGCGTTCCTATGGAAACCCAAAAAAGATGGAGCTAGAAAAGGTACCAGCAGTATCTATAGGCTTTTCAGTGACCCCACTATTGGACATTGTGGTTCTTGCTAATGGCATTTGGGCCCCGGCTTGTAGGCAGTGGTCAGAAATGAATGGAGCCCTTTCCACCAGTTCTCTACCACAGTTTAAGTTTTTTAAAAGTGTTTCCTTATAAATCTTAGATTGCACATTCAATACTTAAGACAGACAAATCAAAAAGAAAGAAATTCTGAAGCTGGCAAATTATAACCCTTTACTAGGTAATTCTTTTGTGTATATAGCCTTGACCAGTCTTACAAGGATAATCCATTCCTAGAAAATCAGAGTAAATGCTCTTATGTTAAGCATGAAGTAACACTGGATTTCAGAGGGGAAAAAGGTGTGTCCATGTACAAAAATTAATGCCTGTTCATGAAAAGAAGTATCCAAATCCAGGCCACCTTGAAAGTTCCTGTTATTAATCACACTGTCAATTATTCTACCCTATGCTATTTGGTTACAGTCTGGATGATTATAGACCAAAATGATCCCACAATGTACAAATACAGCATCTTAAGTTAATGTATCTTAACTGTATCTCTCTCTCTCTCTCTCTCTCTCTCTCTCTCTCTCTCTCTCTCTCTCACACACACACACACACACACACACACACACACACACAGACATACACACCGGTGAAAGCAGTCAACGAAATAATGGAAATGATACTGGAAAGTATCTACCATAGACTAGCAAACTGCAGTCTACACTAATTTAATAAGGTGCAACCAGCTCTGCAGTTTGGGAGGTGGCCTCTCACACAGTGGCTTCACTTTCCCAGCTGCTCAGGGGTCACATGATATCCCACCTAGTTCTCCTAAGTGTAAAGGAAGCAGATCGATGATATGAAATTCTTCTGTGCTTGAATTCTTAGTTGAGTGAACACGATTTAGAGTATGTAAGAATGTTTCTGAAGATTTGTTTTAATTGTGTGTGCCCATGAGTGCAGATGGTTGTAGAAGCCAGTACAGGGTTCAGGTCCCCTGTAGCTAGAGTTACAGGCAGTTGTAAGCCATCTGACATGGGTCCTGAAAATTAAACTTGGGTCCTCTGCAAGAGCTCTACATAATCTTAGTGGTTAACCCAACTTTTCAGCCCACAGAATGTTTTTTAGCATAAACAGCACCATAACAGATAGTTTTTGTATGTTATAGTGTATGCTGATAATTTAGTAAATTGATATTTTATTTAATAATGGTAATATTTTATATTTCAGTGTTTACATCTTTAAAAACAAAAACAAAAATGCAAAATTAAAACAAACAAAAAGCAACTCCACAGGATTTCTGGGCATGTTCTGATACACTTGAGCCCTCTGTTGCATTCTTCTTTTTAAGAATATTGGTTTGTTAGAGTGTGTGTGTGTGTGTGTGTGCATCCACATTGTAGGTGGGTGCCCACAGAAGTCTGATACCTGGGAGCTAGAGTTACAGGCAGTAACCCACCCTGGCTGCCCACCCTGGGCACTAGAAGCAGAACTTGGGTCTTCTGCAAGAACAGTACTTACTGTTAACCACTCTTATCCAGGCTCTCTCTTTATTTTTTACCATTACCTACTAAAGGATAAATATTTTAAAGTAGCCCTTTAGTTATTTTATTAATTATTTCCACTGGGTAGATTTGCATAAATGAAAGGGTTGGCCAGTCTGGCATTTTTCAAATTATTTAATGATTTTTATTGTTTTTATTGAGCTATATTTTTTTCTCTACTCCCCTCTTTTTCTCTCCCCTCCCCTTCTACTCTCTCCTATAATCCCCATGCTCCCAATTTATTCAGGACATCTTGTCTTTTTCTACTTCCCATGTAGAGTGGATCCATGTATGTCTCTCTTAGAGTCCTCCTTGTTGTCTAGATTCTCTGGGATTATGAATTGTAAGCTGTTTTTTTTTCTTTTTTTGCTTTATGTCTAAAAGCCACTTATGAGTGAGTACATATGATATTTGTCTTTCTGAGTCTGGGTTACCTCACTCAATATGATGTTTTCTAGCTCCACCCATTTGCAAATTTCAAGATGTCATTATTTTTTCTGCTGTGGAGTGAGTACTCCATTGTGTAAATGTACCACATCTTTTTTATCCATTTTTCAGTCAAGAGCATTTAGGTTGTTTCCAGGTTCTGGCTATGACAAATAATGCTTCTATAAACATAGTCGAGCACACATCCTTGTGGTACAATTGAGCATCCTTTGGGGTCTTAAGGAAGGTTGTTTCCTAATTTTCTGAGAAATCAACATACTGATTTCCAAAGTGATTGTACCAATTTGTGCTCCCACCAGCAATGGAGGAGTGGTCCCTTTACCCAACATGAAGGATGATATTTTCAGTTAGTAAGAATGATATTTTTTTCTTGGTCTAGATTCATGTTCTTATACTCCAATGAGTGGATTTTCACCACTCTGATGTATACTGATCAGCTTTTGGCAGTGGTTCTCAACATTTATTACAGTTCCTCATGTTCTGGTGACCCCTAACCATAAAATTATTTTCACTGCTACTTCATAACTGTAATCTTGCTACTGTTATGAGTCATAATATAAATATCTGATATGCAGGAATATTGGTAGGTTGAGACCCCCGGGTTGAGAACCGCTGGTTTATGGCATCCTGGCGGGGATGAATGTTGATGAGGGTGTTTAGTGTGTCTTTTTAGTTTTTAACATCATGTCCTTCTAACTTTAAAGATATCTGTATAATCTTCATCATTCCAAGGAATCGAGAGTACTTTATTCAGAATACTCATTTTCAGCAAATGTGAGGAAATATACGAAATCTAAAGGAAGAGAAAAGGAGTAAGAAAGTGAGCAGCGTCCTCAGGCAGCCATCTGAGGACTGTTTATCTCTTCAGATAGAAGTCCTTCGTGTTGTAAACCTGCACACCAGTGACTTGTTAGGCATTTGCTTCTGCTACACTTTCTGTTGGATGAAAGGCAAGTAGTAAGTTTAAACGAGTATAAAACACAGGCTTACCTCATGGCACAGTGGCGTAACTTTTTGAGAAGACTTCTGTTTTTTAGATTTATTTATTTATTGTGTATACAGTATTCTGCTTACATGCATGCCTGCACACCAGAAGAGGGCACCAGATTTCATTATAGATGGTTGTGAGCCACTATGTGGTTGCTGGAAATTGAACTCAGGACCTCTGGAAGAGTATCCGTTGTTCTTAACCTCTGAGCCATCTCTCCAGATATCAAGGTAGGATAGCATGGGCCAGCTGCTATCATAGATGTGTTCAACGCTTAAATAATACACTACAGACAAAAGGAAACATGGAGAAGACAGCAAAAGAGATTTTCCTCTTAAGGTATATTCCAGATTTATCATTTCAGACATTGTAGACTCTTGTGGATGCCAGGCACTGTTTTCAGAACACCAGCATCATCATTCCATTTGGCTGAGTAACTTGGTATGCAAATGAACCTTAAATGTTCATCTTATGTTGAAGTTTTTGCACCTATGCCCTGAAACTTCATAAAGAATGTTTTGCGTGGCTGGAGAGGGGTCTCAGTGGGTAAGAGTGTATGTTGCTCCTGCAGAAGCCTTGTTTGAGCCTCAGCACCACACAGGTGGCCCACAGCCACCTACAACTCCAGCTTGAGGGGTCTGACATCTCTAGCCTCCGAGGGCTCCTATACAGACACACACATGGATAATTAAAAAGAAAAATAAGCTTTTGACAAAAGAAAGAAAATGTTTTCAAGGTTTGATTCACCTAACATTGATTATTTGGCTTTGAATATGGAAGAGGAAGCATTTTGTACCCCAAATATTTTACCTTAAGTTAGGATATGCCTTCCTTTTTTAATGAATAAATAACAGGTTTTTTGTGACTTACTCTTATAGTAATTTTACACTGTACAGTGTACCTTCATTTCTGGTGTGATATTTGTTTATTTACTGCAGTGCTTGAGATCGAACCCAGGCCTTTGCTAATGCTAGGAGGTGTGTACCACTGAGCTGAAGCTCTGGCCCTCGCTCCATCCCTCTTTTCCTCTCTCCCCCCTCCTTCCCTTCATTTCTTTTCTCTATCCCTCCCTCTTTCTTTCTGTCTCTCTTTCTTTGAAGCCAGGATCTCAGGTAGCCCAGGTCTGCTGAGACTAATCTTGAACTTCTGGTCCTCCTGTTTTCTGCTGGGATGAAACCTGTGTCCTACTACCATAACTAGCTTTGTATTTTGTTTTTATGAGGATTGAACCATATAGCCTATCTGAATGCACTGATACACAACTGACCTTGGTAACTGTGCTCTTCTTCCACAAATCATTTAAAAATGCTTTGGTCTGTGGGTCAGCTCTGTTTCTGTTAGAGCAAACTGCAGGTGATCTGGCCTGTGAGGATTGATCAAAATGGCCACGTCAAGAACACGTTAGTCATGCCTGCCCCATCTCTTCTCATAGGGTCCAAACTTCAGGAACAGAAGAGGCAGGGAGGAACCAGGAATGGAAATAGGAATGGCTAGGCCTTCATTGCCCTTCATTAATCTAGGATTGGTTTCACCCTTAAAGACTGTACAGGCCTGGAGCCACCCAACCGCACAAACAGTACTTCCAGCAGTCCAGCTCACTAAGAACGAAAGGATCAGAATGTGAGCAATGTCTGGATGATTCCCAAATTCATGTGCATTTTAATTAATGTCTGCCATGTCTTGATGAAGCAACTGTGTTCTAGACAGTGTTTTAGGTTCCTGGATCTGTGATGAATGCAGAACACGTCAGGGATTGGAATTACTGCTGGTTTTCATTTCGTAACAGTAGTTGTGCCCTCCTGTGCAGGTTGGCTCTGCGGAACCCTTTGTGTCGATTCCACCAAGAAGTGGAGACTTTTAGACATCGGGCCATCTCTGATACCTGGCTGACCGTGAACCGCATGGAGCAGTGCCGGATTGAATATAGAGGGGCCTTGTTGTGGATGAAGGATGTGTCTCAGGAACTTGACCCAGACCTCTACAAGCAAATGGAGAAGTTCAGGAAGGTAGGACGTTCTCTGAAGGTTGTCAAAAGGGGCACCTGCTAGAAGGCAACCAAGTGTGATTTGAATCCCTCTGGTGAGGAAGACATAACTCAAACACACCAAGGATGCAATTAATCATTGCTGGCATTTTTTTAATGTGACAGAATACCAATTAATGTGATATATAATTCTCTAAGGAGAAGAGAGGAGACAGCTGGAAATTGCTGGGATTTAGTAGCTGGTTTTAATTGAAGTCAGATTTTCATATAATGCGCACTTTTTATAAGGTTGTCACTTGTAAATACCTCCTCATGCATAACTCGAACAGATCTAGAAGGTGAGAACAGACTGTTTGGCAAGTCTTTTTAATTGCTAATTCATGTGAAGTTTGTAAAAATAAAAACAATCCTTTTGTGATCTCTCCAGAGGCACCGAGGTCTAGTTGTATGATTTGCGAGGATGCCCTAGCCTTCCCTGCTCTCGACCTCTTCAGAGATTTCTCTGAGGAAAATAATAGCTGAAGACATGAATATTCTCTTAAATTCCCCTCGAATAACTGATGAGCAACCGAGGGATAATCTTCAGTTCCTTTTTCTAAAACCCACATTGTGTTAGTGCATAGCCATTGGGAGCCTTTTGTCACACAGGAACGCATCCTACCACTGGGTGGCAGTCGAACACTAGTATTTATTTAATGACCATGTGGAATGATTTTTTTTGTTGTATACAATGTTGGTAGTTCTTTGTCTGGGCGACTGGGTGTGTTTTAGGGTGTAAAAGAAAAAAAATCTGCCAAATGTTATGCTTGGCATAATATTGTGTCAACTCCTTAGTCATTTCAACCGATCCATTGGTAATGAGAACTACTGCTTAAAAGGCTTAGATTCCTATTTAGGGACATCACTCTGGCTGGTTACCATGTTGGATGTTAAGAAGTGTGGGAATGGAGAGCTGGGAAGAGCTTCAAGTGCTCATGCAGTGGTCCCCACGTCTTGCCCTAGATCTTAGATGACAAATTCCTTTCAAAGTTCAACTTTCTCTCAGTTTGCAATCCAGACTCCCTCCCTGTGGTGGGAGCCAGCATCATTTCTCTCTGGTCTTTTGCACGTCACGTCAGCACTGCCTTGTCAATAGACAGGCCAATGTCCCAGGCACAGTGAACCAAAAGTCTTCATCAGTGTGGTAGATGTAGAACTCATTCATCTTCTGAAAGAGGAAAATCAGGCTTATGGTAGTAAATAATTAAATGTTTATGGTTTGGCAAGGAGATGCCGGTGAGCCCAGACTGGTCTGCAAGGTTGCTGCTGACTTTGAAATTAGGCCAGTCCTTTCTTTTGTCATTTGTATTTTGTATAGGGATTGAGGAGAATGGGGTGGAATAGGTAGAGAAAAGAAAGAATGAGAGAAAACCAAAGCTGCCTCCAGGGCACACTGCCGACACTGTTTGATTTAGAGTCACCTTAATGCTTGCTGTTAGCGACACACACTTTTTCTTTTGAGGATGAGAGGAAACAACCATGGTAGGTAACTCACCTAAGATGCAGACAAGGAAATAGAAGCCTGAACCCTCGAAAATACATACAGTTTGCCCACTCAGAGATAAAGAAAAAAAAAAAAAGTCAACCAATATACCTGAAAGGGCAAAGGCACTTTCATAGCGACACCTGGCCTGTGACTCATCCACTCAGGGAACAGTTCTGGGGTGCCTCCAACCTGACAGATAATGCAAGTAAACAGTTCCTCTGGAAGGCAGGAGACGGTTATGTGGATTTGTGTTTGTTTGGTCTGTTTGGTAGGGGTGGTTGCTAGCTGTGGAATGGTGAAACACAAACCAAGTCCTTCGTCATTTGGTTTGAACATTGAAACATTTCCCATCGTCTAATGCCATCAATCTTGATTCTGGAAAATATGGGTGGTTTGGGTTTTTTGGGTTTCTTTTTTTTACTCCTTTGCCTTGCAGTAGTTGCTGAAGCTGTGCCTGCCTCCTTAATCCTCTGTGTGCTGGATTCAATTTGATAGCTGGATGTGGTGGACTTGGATTGGGAAAAAGAGTATTTTTTGAGAAAGACTATCTTCAAAAGTGTATTTAATTAGACGGGACCCTCCAAGAGGACAGGGGAACACTGGGTTCTCTCTGGAGCCTAACCCCTGGCTCATCGCCCGGCCCTGGTTAGCACTTATATGTCAAGTGGCCGGATTCTAAGCAGAGTCTGAGGTGCCAGAGTCACCTCTGCTCAGATCACTCAGCATTCCCTCCCGTGCAGGTGACCGCCGGTGCTTTGGAAATTGATAAATGTGATTGATGGTTCAGGTGAGAAGTAGGAACACCGAGTTGTGGCTTGCTGCTAACTCTCTAGCGTGTCAAGTTCTCTGTTCTGCGCAATGTATTTATAATTCACTCTATGTAAGCTTAAGAGTCTTGGTCCCAGTGGGAGTCCACCTTAAACAGAGTGTCTGTTTATCTCTCAGGAGTGTGCTACTGGGTGTGCTACAAAGACCTTTGGGACAGTGACCCAGCTGGGCTCGAGGTGTGACCTCAAGGGTCCTGTCTCTCAGTGCCATCTCCTCCCCACATTTCAGCCCGTAAAGCCTGGACTTGAAGTTTGGCTGAATTCATGTGTTCTGGAGGAGGAAAAGTTGTGATTTTTACCTCACGGTTATGGCCCCCTACGTGGAATTTTTTAGAATGCATTGATTCATTCATGATGGCTTATTCAACAAATGATACTGAAGCCCAGTTACATGGCAGTTAGCGCAGAAGAGAGTATAGCAGTAAGTCCTGTCTCATGCAGTCAGCTGAGCATCAAAGAAGTAAATTCAAAGCAGTTTACCAAGTGGTCGTCTGAGGTGGAACGCTACTACAGAAATACAAATCTAGACTGGGGATCCCAGATAAGTAGTGCCCCACAGGAAACAGAAGAATCAGTAGTTTGATGGTTCATGTTATCAGCTTGACATCTAGAATCACCTGGAAGCTGGGTCTCTGGGCTTTAATTACATTAATTGATGTAGGAGGAGCCGTCTTGATTGTAGACAGTACCATTTCATGGGTTGAGTCCTGGAGTAAATGTAAGAGAGAGGGTTGAGTGCATGTATGAATCCATTGTTCTTTTCTGACTGTGACGGTGATAATGACCAACTACTTCAAGCTCCTTCTGCCTCGACTTGTTGCCGTGATAGACTGTACCCTGAACAATAAGCTAAAACAAACCCTTTCCCATTAGGTTGTTTTTGTCAGAGTATAATCTCACAGAAACATTAAAAACCCAAGACAAATAGGAGGGATCTAGATGGGGGGAGTGGAAGACAACGGAGCAGAGTTTCTAACTGAAGGGTCAACTTGGACAAAGGTCCAAGCTAGAAGCAACGTAGCATCTGGATCGAGGGCCCACGAGAGGTTATTTGTAGAGACAGAGGTAACTACGCAATGGGGCAGCAGAGGCAAGCAGGCTAAAAAAGAAGGGGAATCTATAAGGAGGGGCTGGAAGAGTGTTGAGAAGGGGTTGGGCGTAGCAAAATTTGTGTTCCCACCAGCTCAGTCAGATTTCATGATAGAACAGGGAGTACAAGAGTACAACCCAGAAGAAACATGGCATGACTGGGTCTCAGAGGGATGGAGGCCAGAGAGAAACACACTGTTCTTACCTATGGCAGACTCAGTAGAGCGTCGCTCTCATTACAAAGCTGTTTATTATTTTTAGAAATAAGCAGAATAAACATAAATAGATGTCAAATTGGAAGTGGATTTTCACCTCCGGCCAAGACTTTCTCTCTTTTTCCAGCATTTCCCAAATGTCAGGAAACTTTTCAAATAGCGCAGTCATAGTGAGGGAGACAGACATGATGAATGAAAATTTAAAATTAAACAAAGCAAATGATCTGGCACTCTTTGCAGCACAGAGGCTGCGGACAGCTCTACACATCAGCATTAGGAGTCTTTAGTAAGTGTTTGCGTGGGGAGCTAAAGAGAGGAAATCTTGATCCTAGCCTTCTGGAAGAACCCTGCTAGTCATCTGCTCCTTGTCAAAATGATTGGGAGGAAGGAGATACCTGGAGAGGGAGGCCCCTGGAGCCCTGCTGCAGGCTCAAGTGTAGGACTGAGGGGTGGATTTCATGGGCGGGGCTGGTTGTCTCTGTGCAGTCGGAGGCTCCTCCTGAGACAGCATGATTCACCCTGGTACCACGAGGTATTTTATGAGCAAAGTTAATGTGTGATATATGTGCCCTTTGAAGGCAGAATAAAAGGGTATAATTTAAAAATAGAAGTCAGCTTCTCAGAGTAGATTACATCAGCTGAAGTTGGGAGCCCCAGCAGAACCTCTGAAGCCTGTGCCCTTGAGAGCTCCTGTGGTCAATTAAGTGTCTTGTTTTTCTTGAAAGTCAGAAATGGGATGGAGGGTAATTATTCTAAATGGAATAAAAGCTGTGCTGGGTGTAAGACACTAGCTCTGAAGCCTCTAAAGAGATAGTATGGAAATGTAGCCGTGGCATTTGTAGGACTCTGCCTTTAAAGACAAGGGCATGGGAACCAGGGTTATAAGCAGAGCCATTTACTAAATAGTTTAATGAAATCCTGCAGCATTTGTCTAGTGTTTGATCACAGTAATTCAAAAGGATGTCTAAAAGGCATTCTAGGAACTCTAAGTGATATACACTGGGCTTCATAGGCCTGTCTGCCTCCGTTAGACACACCATTAGGTTGTAGGACTCTGTTGATCCTAATCATATCATCAAACAACACAGTACAGTACGGCTTATTAACAAACATTGGCAATTTAACTAGGGAGAGCCATCGGTCAGTGATGACCTTGTGTCCTAGTGGTGAAGGTTTGAGTCGAAGAGTTTGATCAACGACTAATAAAGAACGATATTGATAATAGATGTTTTTTTTTCTCCTGTGAACAAAGACTTGGGTTAATTAATTTGACAGTTTTATTAATTACTGCTGAAATCATTGGTTCTTGTCAGAGGTCAGGCTCTTTTAGCAATTGAGGGCAGTTCCCAGGGGAGTTGAAGCCTCTTAGTATTACAGGATTGCCACCCCTTCCCTGTCCTGTGCTAGAGACCTTCAGTTTACACCTTGCATTACAGCTCTCTGGATTAAACTGGTTCCTGCTTCAATTCAGTGCCTGACGAGGTCTGGCATCAACAATCTGGGTTGAGTGCATAGGTAGTTTTTTGTTTGATCTGTACCATAGGACAATGTTAAGTACCTAAGCAGAATTTAACCCTCCTGGGCTTTTCTTAGTTCTGGTATAAAAAAAGGAACACTCCATTGTCTCTTCTGGCTTTGCTCATTCTAGAATTCTGTATATCGGTTGAGCCCTTTTATGAGGTGAGGTGAAAATTCCTTTTATAAAGTTAATACTCTTTTAAGTGTATCTGTTTCCTAGCTGTTGCTGTTTATTGGCTGGTTTTCGGTATGTGCCTGTGTTTGTTTGGCTTTGGATGTTTAACTGGAGCACTTGTTATTTGTGGTCCCCAAGCATTTTGCATCGTGCTGCCAAAATGCCATAGGAAAAGCCTGCCATTTTCACATGGCACAACTTGGAAGGGAACTAATAATTATAGCCTTGCTTGCAACTCTGACTTTTGTGAGATGAGGCCTTGAGGCCTTTGCGTGTCTTTATTGATTTTTCTCCGGCAGAACTTGGTAAATACCAAAAATCTGCTTGAGGGCTGCACTAAGACTGTTTAGACTAACGCCCAAAGAGATAACTCTGGCAGAGCTGGTAGCTGCACCACAGCTGCTTCTCCTGACTAAACATTGGGGGAGGGGATTGGGGAGGGTGGAGCCTCTGTCGGAGTCAAGCTCCTGTTCCCAGCACTGCTTGCACCATGTGTAGACACTTGGGTCTAAGTCTGATTTTGCATCTACTCAGTGCAATCACCAGGCTTCCTCCCTCTGTAACACTGTTTTCCTCTAAGTCCTAAGGCTGTGGACACACTCGTCTGTGAAGACTATAGCCACAGGGAGGAGCAGCCGCTCACTTTGTAGTATTTGCCTTGCACCTCAAGGACAGTCTCATCCTGTTGAGTCCCGATCACCTCTGTTGCTGAGGCTTTTAATCTTAGATGCTGGGGGGGAAAAAAAATCACAAGATCTCTCTCCTAATTCTTGGCCATTGGAGTCTTTGGTGTTTATAAGCTGAGAAAACTCATCAAGTACAGATAGTGTTTCTTCTGCAAGGGTCAGCAACCTGTGACCACAGCCCAGCCACCTATGGTTGAGGTCACACTGGGAGCGGCTGTTGTTGACACATACCTTTGCTCCGTGTGGTCCTCACTGTCTACAGCTGATTTCCAATGCCATGGCATAGTGGAGTAACCATAACACAGGCGGGGAGGCCTGCGAAGCCAGCAATGCGTCCTGCCCCCCACCCCACCCCCCACCCGCAACTGCTGACAGATGTGTTACAGCCATGGTGGGCACAGGCCGAGATTAAGAACTTGATTATGTTAACTTTTTAATTGGGATCAAAACACATACATTTTAGCGTCTTAGCCAGGTCTCTTTGAGCACTATTCTTTTGGGCAGATACCCAGGGGTTGTTGGCTCACATGGTAGTGCCGGTTTCAGTTTTCTTGGAGGGCCTCCTGTGCTGTTCATGGTAAGAAGTTTTGCATTAGGGAGTTGGCTGGCTCTCTGTTTTCTCTTGTGCAATATTCAAATATCCTTAAAACAATAGTTCCTACAAATGCAGAGGTGTATCTAGTTCTTACATATGATGTTTTTTAACAGTGCAGCCTCTACCCCTCAAGTTCCTAATTCTATGAATGGCTGTTCTGTGTTGGAAAGAATCACTAGCGCATGAGAAGAGGTGGGACCTGGGAGATGCTGCTGAGTAGCACACAGCTCCCTTAGTTCTGGCCCTACTCCATTTTTCTCTTTTTATTTCTGAGTATTTTAGCTGTCATACATTCATTGCATATGGTACCTTGTTTTATTAGAGCATTTTAATATATAAGGTACATTGAGCATATACTGCCCAAACCCCTCCCATTGGTCCCCTTTTTTAACCATGTCCAATTTCACTTCTACCTTTGTGTCTTATCCTATACATTCACAATTGTATCTATAGAAAATATAGAATCTAAAAATGAGAGGAAACATGTTTGCCTTTCTGATGCTATGTGGTTAATTTTTTTTTATACTCTACGTATAACCAAAATCGATGCCACAGGTCCATTTCAGTGTCTGGGACCTTAAGGACGCTGAAGCTTGCAGAGAAAGCTGAAAGTGTATGGGAACCAAAAGCGGCTCATACTTGGCCCTCACTCAAGAACAAAAGAAGGAAAACACAAAAGTGTGCAATTAAAGTTTTCCTTGAAGATGCCCATGTTTACTAGATGCTTATCTCCTCTAGGACGATGCTTAGAAGCTGTGTCTCAATCACTGAAATTGCTAAGAGATTTTTCTCCAAGTGCAGACAGAGCAACAGCATATATGCCTTCTAAAGCATTCCAGGAAGGAAAGTTTGCCCCAGATGACGGACGTGGAAGTACATCTCCAAGCCCCATCCTTTCGTTTCACCCAATCTTCATGAAATTGCCTGCTAATCAGCGTGATTTCGTGGGAGGGAGACAAGGATAGTGCTGCGGACAGTGTGGCGGGAAGAAATCAGAACGCATGTCTTGCTGGATGGGTCTGCAGAGAGCTGTAGATTTGTGAAAATGTAAACTGGACGGTCATCATATTACTTACTCCTCTGGCTGAAAAATGCCGGTCTTTGTTATCATGTGATAGAGACAATGCACTGGGCTCGGCTTTTTATTTAGCAAACATACAATGCAATCTTTGTGTCTGGCATTATTTCAAGCTATTTGCTCATATAAACTTACTTAATCCTACTAATAAACAAATCAAGAGGATACAGTTATTATCAACATTTTGCAAATGAGGAGACAGACACATGGAGGAAGGAACCTAGTTAAGGCTATCCGACTCGCCTCAGGACCTGGGCACACTCTTCCAGGTGCGCGGAATCATGATGCCTCTATTTCCATGGGGGTTCCCTCCACTTTGGAAGTAATCCAGATGTTACCCCATTTTATAGGCTTGGGGGGTTAAGAACCTGACTGTGGTCCCAAACAGTGTTTAGTCTCTTCATTGACAGAACACAATAAATTGAAATCCAGGGGTACCATGGCTCCTTAGCTGCAAACTCTAAAGCCCATTCCCTTAGGACAGAATGCTGAAAGAATTACTGAGCTCACTAGCCACGCTAAGCCCCCCCCCCTCCCCAAAGAGGCACTTAGCACACTGCAGTGCACGTGCTCCGTGCACAGCGGCCGTTTTGATAGCCACTGTGTTTATTACTGCCTCTCCAAGAGAAAATGTTGACATCCAGTGAAACATGCTAAATAAACCTCCTGAGTAAGGAGGGGTCTGGCTGGAAGGTCCCACAGCCTTGGCTTGTCCCCTCAGCATGCACTAGAAGAATACTATTTTGTATTATAGACTGTCTGACTAACTTGTCAGATAAGAATTTCATGGCACCCCTGCGCCTTCTTCCAACATAAGGAACAAGGGATTCTTGAAGTGCCGACCCCAAAGTCTTCTTCCTGGCTGTTGCCTCACTGCCTTGAGCTGCTGGTGTACTTAATTGTCCTTTGCTGCAGTGTGAACCTCAACCCATCTTTGTGTGTTCGGGAATGTTTATTTCACCTTGCAATCTACTTTCAAGTGGATGAAGTCGTTGGGTAAAAGTGGCAGTTGAGTATATAACTGCATTTATCTGTGGATTAGCTAAGAAATTAGACAGCCCTATCTGTGCCTTTCCCCTGATACACCTTCACAGCTTTTTATTATGTCTGCTTTTAGTTAGATTACTTGGCAAGAAAAATTTAAATTTAAGCAAACAAATATTCATGGTATGTTTACATCTTTAAAAGTTTTAGGATATTTTTGGACGAATCGAGTAAACATATTTACACACATCCCCAAAATAACAAGGCCATTTAAGTACTTTTCTGTCGCATCCTGTTCTGGTTCCCAGGCTGGAGGGTCATTTTCCGCGGCTGGCAGCAATTAGCCACTTGCCACATGCAGGTCTTCAGTCTCTAATTATTCTACGTCGAAAGTACTTGTTGACTTGGTTCCCTCCTCGTCCTCACTGCCCTTGCTGGAGCAGAGTTTTCCTCAGCATGGAGGTCTGTAATGGACTCCGCCCTCCACAGCACAAGGCTGACTGTGTCATGGTATGGGGTGAAAACATCCTCTGCCTCTCACTCAGCCGTCTGCAAGTCCAGACTCACAGCATGTGCAGACTAACCACCCCTTTTCCACCAGCTTTCCTCTGGGAGAACACTCCTGCCACCTGCCCGTTACCTGCACATGATAGGTATGCATGAAAGACGAAGCCTTGCTAGAAGGCTTCCCCATATTCTTCACCAGCGCTCCTGATACAGCCCTTTCTCCCCCGCACCTCCGAGAGACCCCCTCATTCTTCTATTGTGCCTATAGAATTCTAATGCACCCTTTAAAGCCACCGTACCCTAAGGAGCCTTTGTTGACTTTGCAGCGTTCCCATTGTACTCTGCCAGGCCTGTCATGTCCAATGAGTATTTATCAAATGAGCGAGTTGGTAAATGCATGGATTTGTTTCCTTGAAAACAGAAGCAAAAGACAGCCCATCTTGGAATCCCAATTGTAAAATAAACAAATACAGCATATGTCTGATATTTGCTTTACCGAAGGAAGACTATCCCTACTATTGGGTAAAAATGAAACATTAATATTCAACCAAGGAGTCTTTTGATTGGAACAATCTGGAAATTATCTACACATAGCAACTCACAAAAATAAAACTTCTCTTATCTAAGTTCTCTAAAAACGTTTTGGTATGGGCTGGAAAATAAGTGTATTTTATAAAACTGAAAGAGCTAATATAGTAAATATTTAAATTCATTTTTTAAGGTAGGAGCAAACGCCAGCTTCCTTAGGGAGAAGTATTGAATCTACACATAGAACGTTCGTCTAATTGTCTCAGGTAAAAGCTTGCTTAACTCCCAAGTTTCAAGGTGAACTCTGAACACAAGCGAACGAAGCATGTGTTTGTCTGGGAGGATAGTTTTCCTTTCGCCAAACCGCATGGTCTTTCTTCCTAGGGAACATCTGCAAGCTGAGACTTTCTTAGGTGACCATATGCAAGCCTACAGACCGTACCCAGTTAGAACCATCAAATCTAGGTAGAAATGCCTACGATTACTGGGCCCATTTCATAGAAAGATCACCTCTCGGCCCCTCAGCAGCTGGAAGGTTTTGGAGGAATTCACTGTGCCTGCGTTTCCATCGCATTGTGCTCTTGGCTGCAGGATCAGGGCTGCCTGGTGCTCATGACAACTACCCCCAACCACAGTCTGCTCCTTTGGCCTGCTTCTCTTTTGGAACCTCCTGAAGGAGGTGTCATCTCAGGTTATAGATCGCTGGAAAATCTCTGTGTTCCCGTGGTATGATTTTCTCCTTACTGTCTTTGGCCCTCTTCTTAGTTCCCAGCTCAGATGTCGGCTAATCCTTTCATTTTCCATGATGAATTGCTTGCAGTTTTTACCATCTTCTAGAATTCAGCACAAACGAAGACAGTTGTATCCAGATATGTTAACCTAGCATTTTTATTTTAAAACTGTTACGTTTTTGCAGAAGGAGAGAGAGCACGAGCAAGGAACTCAGGACCGCGAGTGGTGCACCCACACACTGAGACAATGGAGATGCTCTATCAGGAACTCACCAAGGCCAGCTGGCCTGGGTCTGAAAAAGCCTGGGATAAAACCGGTCTCGCTGAACATAGCAGACAATGAGGACTACTGAGACCTCAAGAACAATGGCAATGGGTTTTTGATCCTACTGCACGTATTGGCTTTGTGGGAGCCTAGGCAGTTTGGATGCTCACCTTACTAGACCTGGATGGAGGTGGGTGGTCCTTGGACTTCCCACGGGGCAGAGAACCCTGATTGCTCTTTGGGCTGACGAGGGAGGGGGACTTGATTGGGGGAGGGGGAGGGAAAGGGGAGGCAGCGGTGGGGAAGAGACAGAACTCTTTAATAAATAAATAAGTAAAACTGTTACGTTTTAGGGATCTATCACCTATTATTTACGTTTGTTTTTTTTCAATGATGATTTATTTTGATACATGAAATAGAATGTGGGTTTTATTTAACCTCAAATAGGAACAGTAAATCTACTATGCCCTCAATACCAATAGCTTTACAGAACGGCAAGCTGCTTTTGTTCAAGTCAAACAGTGTTTTCTCGGATCCCATTATTTACAGAACTTCCGGAGACAGTAGAAATAATGGCTCAATGTATGCAGGGTGTCACTCTCGAGTCCAGCTGGATTTACAAGTGACTACAGTGAGTCACTATTCCAGAAAGATCTATAGCATGATTGCTGCTAAAAAAAAAAAAAAAAAAAAAAAAAAACATTATTTTCTCCATTAGATTGTCATAGAGGAATGATGAACAGTTTTAAATGGCACTTCTTTTAAATGATTGAATTATTATTTGCTAACTCTCAGCAAAGCCTTCCCAGTGAGATTTATGCAAGAAGCACCAACCCTGAAATGGAGTTATGACAGTTTTGCAGTTTTCTTGGTCTGCCAGTAACTTTTGGAATCCTATGTGTCTGAAGTCCTAAGTCTATCAGGACACTTTGATTTAATCCACCAAAAGAACAACTGAGTAGAAAACTGGTATTTTTCTTTCCATAACCTGGGGTTTCTTTTAAAAAGATGCTGAATGATTGCTTGGTTCTAATAATACAGAGCTAATAGGGATATGAGAGGGTGGGAAGCCAGACTGCCCATTTATATCCTGGTCATGCCTTTGAGCATAAAGTTTTCAGGCGTTCCCCGTATAATAAAATTATCACAACTGTAAAATTCTGCTTCACCTTCAGCAGTAATCCCAGACCTGACCATATAAACAAAATGAATGAAGGTCTCTGGTAGGAGTCCACAAGTCCAAGTGGGCCAGTGCTGTATGGTCTTGAGCAACCCTGAAAGAAGCAAGCCCTCAGAGCCCTTCATTATAAATTGGAAATAAAAGCACCATGTTCATTAATTGAACTATGTTGTTACCACCCTGTGAAATATGACCTTGGGAATTGGGAACACTTCAAAATTGAATGGTTTTGTCCGTTCAAACCACCACTCTATCTCTGTCCATCTTTTCAAATCCTCACCCAGCTGTGATTGCGAGACAGCCATTGTCATTTAGACACTGGCTCCTGACCGCATGCTGGTGTCTGATGACATTGAAATAAAGCGTATTTCTCAAGAGAGATGAGTTATACAAATGTTTAAGAATAAGGGTTTCTTCTGCTTTGTTTTTTATTGAAAATATAATATAAATATAATATTCTAATGTAGTGTATGGCCTTACCTCCCTCAACCTCCCTCAACTTCTCCCAAATACCCCCACCTCTCCACCTACCTAAATCCACAGCCACTCTTTCTCTCTCTCACTAGGACATAAACAAGTATCTAAATAATAATAGTAATAGTAATAATAGTTAGATATAGTAGAAACAAACCAGAATAGGGCAAAACAAAGAAACAGAAGAAAAAGAACCAATTAAAAGCCCAAGAGACACACACAGAAATTCCATAAAAAACACAAAACCAGAAATCATAATATATACAGACAAAAGACTTGTAAGGGGGAGAAAAAAAGTTCCGACAAAGCATTATGAGACAAAGAACCTCCAAAAAATGTCATTGAGTTTGTTTTGTGTTGGCCATCCACTGGTGGCCATGAGGTATGGCTTCAATAGTGATTTGTATACCTAGGTTGGCGTTGTGAAGAAAACCAATAATTCATTTGTGAGAGGCTATCGATTGGAGATAGCTGGGTTAGGGGGGTGAACCCGTGTCCAATTCCCCTCTCGGTGCAGGGATCCCATTGGGCCTAGACCTGTGAAGGCCCTGTGCATGCTGCCACAGTACCCATGAGTTCTTGTGTGCATTGATCCTGCTGTGTTTAGAAGGCCGCGTTTCTTCTGTGTCCTCTGTCTCCCTGGCTCTTAAAATCTTTCTGCCTCATCTTCCACAGGATTCTCTGAGACTTGAGGGGAGGGAACTGATGGAGGCATCCCATTTAGAACTGAGTATTCCAAGTTCTGTCTCTGAATACTGTCTAGTTGTAAGTATCTGTATTGGTTCCTATCTATCATAAGGGGATGCTTCTCTGATGATGGCTGAGTGAGACATTGATGTATGACTCTAGCAGAATATTGTTAGCAGTCATTTTATTGCTGCGTTCCTTTAGCAGGACAGTAGTACTTTGTTTTTATTTTCCTGTAGGGCCCTGGCCTATCTAGTCTCAGGTTCTTGGCCACCTGAGCAGTATCAGGAATGGGCTCTATTTCATCCCTTAAATCTAGTCAGATATTGGTTGGTTGCTCCCACAGACTTTGTGCCACTACTGCACCAGCACATCTTGCATGCACATCACCATCGTAGCTGGGTTGGTGTTTACCTTTCTCCTTTAGAAGCATGCAGAGCGCCTTCCAGTACTGTGAACATGATTCAACAGGGTTGACGGTTCCAAGCAGCCACCTTCTTGACTTTTCCATGTTTGTTGAGTTGTGTAGGTGTTGTTTTCATGGACTTACCATCAGTTTGTGGAGAGCAATGAATAGCCTTGGTAATTTTGTTTGAGGTCCCCATGAGGCCCCTTTGGCCAACAGCTTGATTAGATGTAACCCATGCCCAGAACTGGAGGTTTCACTTGGAGGTTTCACCCAGGAAAGGGAAATAAAATAGTTATGGATGGATGGGGAGGGAAAGGAGGACGGAAACAGGAGGATTAAAGGCAAGGGGAATGAAGAGAAGAAGGAAAGGAATATGGGGAGGGATAGCTCCAACAAAGGGCTATTTTGGGGGGCATGATCTTATGTACCATATCATCCTGTAGAGTTGAAGCTTCCTAGCAAATGAAGGTGGGCTAAATGGAATTGCCAAGTAACAGGGGAGATGGAGCCCCAACTGGACATCTTTCGTCACCAAATGCTTTGTTCTTGTTTTGGGCTCTTAAGGTGGAACACTATTATGCATAAAAGCAAGAATAGTTCGTGAATAGTTATTCATGCATTGAGATATGTATCAAGAGTCTTGGGGGAAATATTACATAGACAAGCAGGAAAAACTAGGTGGTATACTTATAGATTGATAGGTATGAAATAATGAAGATAATTCTCAAATAGGGAAAGTGAAGAGAAGCTAGCAGAAGAAAATATATTTTACTCAAATAATTAAATAGTGGGTGTTTTTATTCAAAGTCCTTTCCCATTTAATTTTCTCCGTGTTAAATTCAAGAGAGGCAGATGCAGGAATAGCTCATAGCCCTGATGCCTCCACGGCTGGAATCACTTTGAGGGATGATAGAAGAGGAGCAGATATAAGAGCAAGGCTGAGGTGAGGGTTCACAATATGCCTTTCAACTTCTGTGCCATGTGTTGCCTATTAAAGTAATTTATATGAAAAATAATGAGATTAATAAGGTTAAAGAACAGATAAGATTTGGTAAAGGAGAGAATAACAGAAACTCACTTAAGTTGGCAAATATTGAAAATTGTTTATTTGGTTTGGTTATTAATAACAATAAGGGAAAAGAGAAGACAGGCTGTGGGGGCAGACGGAGAACCTGAGTTGCACGGTGATGTCATGTGGACAGCTGGAGGAAGGAGGTGGAGGATGAGGTCATTTTTGAAAGCCATCGGCGGGGAGAGCCATGTGAGGAGGTTAAGTCACTTGGGAAAGAAAGGATCAAAAAAGCAGCGCCTGCGGGGAGCCCTCTGAAACTGGCAAGGATGGTGGGAACCGGGCTTCTGAAAGCCTTCTGTATTCTAGAGAACCTCAGTACGCTAACTCATACTTATTCTGAAAGGGGAAAGGTGAGAAAGTAAAAAATGGATGTTCCCCACATCGCCCCAATTTTTTCCCGGAATGAACATGTTCTGTGTTGTGTACCAGTGAAAATACAGACACAGTCTTGCCCAGGAAAGAGCTGAAGGGCCCCGGGGTGAAGGGACAGCTGTGCATGGCAGGAACTACCATCTCCCACAGCTTCCATAGTCTTTCCTACAGGGTGTGTGTCCACGTGTGTGTGTGCGCGTTCATGTGTGTGTGTGTGTTCACGTGTATGTGTGTTCACGTGTACGCGTGTGTTCACGTGTACGTGTATGTTCATGTGTGTGTTCACGTGTGTGTTCATGTGTGCATGCGTGTTCACGTGTGCATGTGTGTGTACATGCACATAACTGTGCACGCATGCGGAGGCCTGTGATTAATGTTAACATCTTTCTTCATCACTCCCCACCTTACATGGTAAAGCAGAGTCTTTCTCAGGATGCCAGCTCAGCAGCGTGGCTAGTCTGCTCTGGGGAGCCCCTGCCTGTGCCTCCTGTGACGGGGATTCCCAGTGGGCCTCCACAGCCACCCAGCTTTTGTGTGGGTTCTTGAGATCTGAACCCCAGTCTTCAGGGTTGCACGCTGGCCCAGCTGGACCATCTCCTCAGCTTCTGCTCTGTTACTCCACTCTGGCAGTTCTCTCTTTTCCCTCTCACTGGGGGTCTCCAGGCCTTGTATCCTGAACCCACAGTATTTGTACACCTGTGAGCCCTAATTTTGTCATTAACATTTGTTTTGAGAAGCAGTGTCACCTGCCGTAAATCCAGCCATCTCTCTCTAGCTCGCAGTGTTCATTTGGTACTAGGTTAAATTTTAAGATTCTCATTCATTTCTCTTCATGCTCAAGTTTTTTTTAAAAAAAAATTGAAATACATGTGGATTCCAAACAGGCATCTTTCTGCATGCGTGTTCTAGTCATGACTCCATCTGACATGTGTACCTGTCAGTATAAGACCCACGAGAAGGCATAAGGGCATGTCTCCTGGCCTCCAGGGTTTCCTCAGACAGTGCAGAAGACTGAGGTTTCACTAGAATTTTATCATGGCTGCCGCAAATCAAATGTTTGAGAGGAAGGCGCTGAGAGCATCTTTAATTTGAAAGATTTCCATATCTTCTTCGTCCAGGCTGTGCCTGACTGCATCCTGAACCTCCTTCTCCAGGTCCTGCCAGGAAAAGCCAATGATTCGTAAATTGAAGCTATGTCAGCTCAAGTTTTTATTGGTGCTCATTATCCAAGGCCCCGTCTGTTTTTAATTCTCTGTAGAAAGAACCAGCTTTTCTCTTTTTTTTCCCCTTTCTTTCTTAAAAACAAGTCTTCTCTTTAAAAATAAAAGGTAACAGCTAACAGTTGTGAAGCCAGGCAATGGGTAGGCGTCCTGGGCTATAGACTCCCACTTCTTCCTGCTTGATGCCTTATCAGCTTTTAGGGTCAATATCTTACATTCCTGGTGTGCTGCTCCCTTGTCCCTTCCTCTTTGTCCCTGTTCTTTCATTCCAACTAGGAAATCATGTAAGGAAAGCATTGAGAAAATTGTGAGGCAAGTGTTTTGAAAATAAAAATAAAGATTTGATGGACCTTTTCCCTTCCTTTCAATCTAGAAAATAAGAATAACTTGTTAGACTGTTAAACATAGGTTGTTCATTTTTTAATCTAAAGATGCATCTTTTCAGTAGCACAAAAGCACAGCAGATATTTAAACTCCACAATGAATAATATGGTAGGTTTATGTAAGATAATTAACATATTTGAACTTTTTCCCAGCCTAGGGTTTTTCTTAGCATTCTGCCTTATAGAGAGATGGAGCATCCATTTAAATATGTACATAATACAGAATATTTCTAGCTAAATATTTGTAAAAATGCTCTTGAATTCAGCATACTGTTTCATATTCATTACTTCATCAAGGATGCATAGAAATTCAGTGAGGATGTGGTTTTTCTGTTTCAGAGGCAAGAGCATTGGGCCACGGTGGTCTGACTTGTCCACAGCCACACAGCCACACTAGATTTCCAGACCAGGGGTTCCGCTCCAAAGCCAGTACTCCTCCCACCCCTTCTCCTCCAATTTCTTCATGATCCAAACAGTAGGTCTGTCTGTACAGTATTAGTTGCTGTGAAGGACAGTGCTCCTGAGGGGAAGGACACCCTGCTTTGTATTAGAGTAGTATCCATGCCTTTTTCCAGTGAGTTCTCTGTTCCCTGAACTCAGTGTTGTGACCTGAAGAGCTGATGTTACCAGCACCCTTCAGGAGTCCTGGGGATTTTTTTCTCATGAAGGCATTTACCAGTCGCTCAATATTCTGAACATCTAGCTTATTGAACATATTGTGTTCATATTGAACACTTAGTGTTTCTCTTCCACCGTGTCTTGTGACTGCACATCTGAGGTCAAATACCTTGTTTTAGAGCATGGATTTCTTAGAGTCAGGTGCCCGGATCCTATAAAAAGTAGCTTTACACTTGATGCCCCAAACCTGGAAAGAGGTCAGAGACTGGTAAATGGGAAAGTGAACGTCACCAAGGCAAGCTACTCAGCCTCAGATCTCGTGCTCACTGGGTATGAAGGGCCCAAGGTCAAACCTCTAATGAAAAGATTTTACTATTGAAGTCACAGGCCCTACAGCATACAGCCACATAAAGAGCAATTGTCTGTGGTGCTCGCTACTCAACTGACCCTTCACTAAAGCGTCTCTGGCTGGCTGAGTTTAACAGTCCCCTGAGAAGCAGATTGGAAATGGAGAATCCTGAGTCTCACTTAAGGATTCTGACTCAAGAGGCTTGGGGTGGAACCCAGAGATCTGATTTTTAAGAAGGTCCAGAGAAATTCCCTTGTTTTGCTCCATCCACCACACTTTGAAAAAGCTTCTCCCAGGGAAATATTACGAAACAGCTAATGGCTGATCCAACAAAATGTAATTGTCCACTTACAAGACAACCATTTAATAAGACAAGTATCTGACTTCTTATTGTTAAATAAACATGAATTATACCAAAGTAGGAGGGGTAGTCAGCTAAATGACCTGACTTATTAGATATAGAAGTATGTCACTAGTGGTCTGTTTAGTGTTAACCATTGCATTAGCCCCAGAGTCTAGAGAACTGTATACCACACACACTCAAATGTTACATGTCAATAGTATTAGCCATGTTAAATGAATCTTTCTTCTCTTAGCTATTTCCTCCCCAAACTAGTGTTTGCCACATTGGCTCAGAGAACTGCAAAAGCTTGGGCCAGTTAACATGTAGAATCCTCAGGAGCAGACAACTCCAGGAACCCCACAGTCATCACTGGGCCTTGCCCAGGAGCAGCATGGCGTGGCAGTGTCCTGACATGCGTGTTGGAAGTGCCTGCCGGACTGTGGTATGCACGTTTTCTCTGCTTTCTTCTCCATCAATGAGGTTGGCTAGTTCTCATAGGATAAGATCCACTGAGACACAGCAGGTTTTACCACCAAGTCTGGCAGATATGTCTGCATCCAGCGTGATTTATAAGGAATGTTATCCTATCTTTGAGGTGACTTCTGTACCAATTTTAGGAACAAAATGTTTACTAATCTAAGAAAGAGTATGAGATGACCTAAAATCAGAAATTCTCATGCATGCTTGGCAGTAGTGGAACAAAACTTTAATCCTAGCAACTGGGAGGCAGAGACAGGCATATCTCTATGAGTTCAAGGCTAGCCTGGTCTATAGTGTGAGTTCCAGGGCAGCCATGTCTATATAAAGGAAACCCTGTCTCTAAAATCAAAAGAAGAAGAGGATGAGGAGAAGAAAGAAGAAAGTCTCATTTATTTCCAGGATGATATTTGTATGCCTATATGACTATCATAAATGAAGACAGTCTGGAATATAGTTCCTTGTAATTTTTAAAAAATATTCAACCATTTTTTGAGACAAAGTTTCTATGTGTATCTCTGGCTGTCCTGGAACCATTTTTACTCAGGAATTCTTAAACTGGGTAAAGGAAACTTTGTCGTTGAATGTAATAGTAGAAACGTTAACAAAATTAGCAAACACATTAAAAGCTTATTGCAAGCCAGCTACACCTCTAAGCATCTCGTATGAACAGTTTACTAACATGTTCCAAGGCAGGGGTACAGTTTCCCCTTCACAGAGAAGGTTCCGAAGCTTATGGGGTTTAACTTTCTCAGTGTGACTCTGTTCGAATGTGGAAGGGCCCGGAAGGACTGGCTCTAAACTTACTAACCTCACATGGTCACACACATCTTATTTTCTGGAACTAAAGCAGATTGTTTATAAGCATGGTAGATCTTTCTAGACTTGTTGATTCACTCGGGCTAAGAAGCCGCTCTTGTTTCAGTTTAAATGTTAAATCCACTCAAAGTCTGCCTTTGTATTAGTGTTGTTTAAATGATTCCTTCGGGGCTGTTCTTCCAGAAATCTATTATGTCCTCCTCCTGGAAGGGCTGTGGTATCACCCTGTCCTAGAAGTAAGCAAGTGTCCTTGAGGCCACTCTGCCTCTGCAGGCTCCTTGCTTCCCTCGCTCCAGCATGACCTCTCCACACCAGTGTGGTATTTCCTGAAGCCCATGGCTAAGGCAAAGCTAAATCTCTCTCTCCCACACCAGCAGTGGTCTAGACTTTTCAGCCATCTTCCTTGATGGATCACCATGGCAACAACTCACGTGGGTGTCAGTTGGGCCACCAGGCTAGGGTGACTTCCCGGTGGCTACACTCTTGGTCTCCTCTCTTTTCTCCTCAGGACATCTGAGGTCCTTTGGATTTACTACTCCAAGGAAACGATAGGGAGCTGGGCTTCATTTTTCCTTACCCGCTGCACTGTTTGACTTCAATGTAGCTGATTGCTGTTGAGCAGAAGCAGACCTCAGTACAGCCTCATGAATTCCCAAGCAGATGTTTGGTAGACTCACTTTGGCCTCTAGCTTTCCCTCAGAGCTCTTCTTACATAGCACAAAGTTGGGGACTATGTTTCCTTGCTCAATTCCCTGATGCCCACAGTCCTAGAAAAAGGTTAATAGACTTTTCCATTTCCTTTCTCTTGTTATTAACCAATCACCACCACCATTAGATACAGCCAATGACTAAGTTTTCCAGGCTGGCCTTGAACTTGTAATTGTCCCATATAAGCTGCCTGACTGTCTGGGACTATGGACCTGTATAACCAGGCCTGACTTGTTTATTTTTGAGCAGTGGTTCTATACCAAGGATGTACTCAACACAAAGCATGAGAGTGATTAGTACAAGGGTGCTTACCATGGACTGGATTCTGGGTGAAGAAATTTTGCATTATGTTTATTTTTCCTAGTTATCCTGTGAACTAAACAGTATTCAAGCCCCTATTTTACTCTTTTCAGTAAGACACATCTTAACACTATAGAGGGATATTTTTGGATGCCTCCTGTTAAAAGTGCCCACACTCTCCAAGTACAACTGGGATCTCTGGGTGCTGTAATAGGACAGGTTGCAGCACTGTTTAGCCATAGCAGTCTTGAAGTGAACCACCAATGTGGAAAGAGTCTAGGGCAGCTAGGAGAATCCTGTCCTTCTGTTACATCTAGAGGTTTTTAAGTAGGCTGGGACAGAGCTCCATTTGAAAGTATTACATGTAGGCATCCATGCCTGGTCCTGCATCCTGTGTCCAGAGTCCTCTCCCGAGGGGGGTATGTCTCTGTCCATGTGATAGTTTCATGTCTACTAAAAGGTCTAGAAGGTCATTGATTAACCCAAAGGTATCCACTTCATCAGAGGCATACTTCAGCAATGAAATGTGCGTGTTTGCTCCAAGGCCAGGGTCCAGTACACTCTGTGAGGAATTTGAACTAAATGGACTGTGCCTTGTGACTCCACTCCATTGCTTTTGTTTTCATTCCGTTTCAGTCAGAAATGTGTTCCTTTTTCATTCATTCTGTCAAGCGTTTTTACATTGCCTCTTTGTCCAAGAGTTGAGAGATTCTTATCTTTCAGACAATGCTTATCTTTAAAAGCATGTTCCCGATTGTCATCACCTAGAGAGCCAGGTCAGCAAGGCCTGATCTCTTCTTTGCACATCTTCTGCTATTTCTACTCAAGGTGAAGTATTTCCTTGAAATAGTGGTGAGAATTGGGTTCCACTTAGTCTCCTAGAAGAGGTTCCCAGGGGGTCAAAACGACCCATTGCTGAGCAGTAACTGAAGAAGTGGTGCAGCAGTGAGGAGATCGTTGACCTAAGAAAGGACCAGGGTTTCCCAAGGAGATGTTTTAAGACTCATCATAGCATGGAGAACATGCATGTTCCCTTCCTCTTGGCAAACTTTGTGACTTGGACCATTTTGATTTGATTCTGAAGCAAACAGTTATATTTCCACAAAGAACAGTCACGTCAAGGATAAATTGACTATGTCATCGGCCACTCAAGACTTACTTCTATTCCTTGACCTTTTTCTGGTGGCTTACAGGATCATCTCCTAAGTCAGTCTCTTATGTTGGATGCTGTGGGATAAAATAATAGGGCAGAATTTAAGACCGTGCCCTCTTCAATTATCTGGTTTTATTTGCGAAATAAGACCTAAAACTGAGGGGGGAGGGGGAAGAAAATGGAAAAAGAGATGAGAAGAGGGAGAAAAGAAAGGAAAGAGACAGAGAGAGAAAATTTTTAGTGAATATGAGAAGACATATATAGTTCAATTGAAAATGGGGAAATTTTGGTGCTTTATTATAAACTAAGCATATTCTCATTAAAATTAAAATTCTCAGATAAGAGAAAGATTCCCTAGTCATTCATTTTCTGTTCTTTAGACTGCAGTCCTGAGTGCCGTGAGAAAAGTGGTAGACAAAAGGCAGAGGCCCCCAGAGTTTAGCTGGCTCATGCTCACACTGGGGAGGCTGAGGGTCCTTGGGATAGCTCCACATCCCCTGGCTGACTCCAGATCCGGGTCCCTGTCGACTTGTGAATACTCAGAGGCAGTTGTGCCACTTCTCCTATCAGCAAGGTTGGAAATAGAAGGGAAAGAGCCTGAATTGTAAGGCTCTGCTTATCTTTAGAGAAGATAACAAGGAAAAACAAGTGTTGTGTTCATTTAGCTTAAATGGGAAAACCGGCAGTATTGTCAAGCTTAGAGGTTGATGTGGGGGGGGCAGTGGGGATGAAGAACATTATATGTGCTCATACAGACACACAGACATGTTTGTTCAGAACCAATAGCTTAGCTGCATCTAGCATTTTTTTTTTTTGCCTATCTACGAAGGCCCGCACAGCTGTGTTCTGGAAACCTGACTGATCGCAAAGAGCGATTAAGAAAGACAGACACGAGTAACTAAATGAAGATGGAATCTGGTGGGCTGTGCGCTCAGATACTCAGTGCACTTATTCTACATGGCGTGAAGGAGGAAGTGGACTCACTCATCTTAGTGTGCAGGGTGGGGAAGGGTGGGGTATCTCTGTAGGGCAGCTGTCTGGATAGGAGCATGACCACACAGCCATTCTGAATGAAGGGAGTTGTGCTTGGTAATTCTTGCATATACTGTTCTTAGCTAAAAGTCAACCATTCCTCAATATCTGTGCTTTGACTAAGGAAAAGCCTTGCCATTCCCATGAGTTTGAGGTCCTGGTATTTTTGACATGACCGTACTCATTCAACAATAAACATTCAGTTGGGATTTCATCCAATCTCCAGACCTGGCTATAGGATTAACCCTCAGTGGGGAGCTCTGTCCTTCCAGGGGACACTCTAGTCTAGCAGTTCTCACAGATCTCTACTTCTGTGCTCCTCGGCATTTGGTCCAATTCTTACATCTCCATTGTTTCAAATAACTTTTGGGATTCCTCTGTGTTCATCCTTCAGTGCTTTGGAAGCAATTTCATGAACTCTTTCTCCTAATGAGCACGTGACGGTATTAGGCAAGGGTAGGGTCACTCCTGTTGAGGAGTGCCCTATTCTATACACTTAGCCATAAAAGTGACCGAATCATAGACTAATGCATTCCTCCAGATTCTCACATCTCATCACCTGATTCTACTATGACTTTCGTTACTCTCAACAAGGCTCTTCACTAATGATTTTGGGTTGCTTGTAATAATGTCTGGGAGAGAGCATTGCTTCAGCTCGCTGTTGCTGTTAGAGCTAAGTATTCATTCACTCAGCCAATGTTTTGAGAGCCTGCTCTGTGCTCAACATCAGGACACAATACTGAACAAAATCGATATGATCTCTGCCTCCATGGACATAATAGGGGTCCTAATAGATATGTGATAAAAGAGTCATAAGCGAATATGGGGTAACTTGTGTCACCATGGTACACTCTGAGAATGTGTAATGGGGCTCTCATAAGACAGAAAGCTGAAAGCAAGCTTCTCTGTGTGGAGTCACTGTTGTAAAGTATGAGGGACAACTTGACCACAGCCAAGAATAGCAGCCTGAGGGTGAGTGCCATTTAGACCCAGAGCAGCTGAAGCTACACCCTAAGAAACACCATAGTTCCTTCCTTTCTCATACCTTCTTCATCGCAGAACCCACCAGATTTGCAGATCAGTGTTTTCTGTAAGTGTCTGTGCAGGCCTTATGACTTGCCTAGACCTCAAGTCTCTACAATGAGTTTCCTCCTTTAAGTCTGCCTTCTATACAGCCCACCGTGATCAAAATGAAACCCAAGTCCAACCACAGCACGTCTCTACAAAGTACCTGCTGAAGCCACAAGATCAAGTTCAAGCTGCTGTGGTTTTTGCCTTGTCCACATCTCCAGACATGTATCTCACACATATATTTTATTTTGCAGAAATATCAAACTGCTTTAAACAATGAGCCTTAGACACAGGGTGTGTCACCAGTCAATAGCCTGTGTGTGCTAGCAGACACTCCTTTAGATCGGGGGCCAATCGGAGCCCACGTGTGTGTGTTCAGCCTTTTGATATGCAGTTTGTTTTCATTGCTGCACTTGTTTTGTGCTCTATACACACACACACACACACACACACAGTATACAGCTCAGTAAACACCAAAATAATCATAATCATAGCAGTATAAATATTGGTGAATTAACTCAGAATCAGTAACTTTATAAATGTAAACAGTGTAGCACTTGAAAAGGAAAGCCCTAGAAAGTGTGGCAATATGGCAAGTGGGACTTAAACTGATTTAGGATGTTATCTAAGATGGAGCCTGGTTGAGTGGACAAAAACTGTTGTGAGTCTATTGTCTAAGATGAAGCACTGCCATGCTGTGGCAGGAGCCGTTGTTCTCTGCAGAAGGACATTTCTATAAAATGTCCAGGAACATGTAGTGAATGAACTAAGGGATTTTTCAGAAGAACAAGGCAAAATGACGCTCTCATACTCAGATGAAGAAATTGATCGGCCTCCATTTGGGAGACTACACTGAGTGAGTCAGAAACCTCAGGAAATGTCTATTCTGCTAAGACAAACAAAAAAAAAAAAACTGAAGAGGTAGCACACTGCTTAGAGCAAGCTTCTCATTTCTGGTCAGGAATGGGACTAAGCTGACTCAAGAAGTCAGACAGTGGTGGCCGTGCCTTTGCTGCCTTGAGTTCATTCCTTCCCAACACCCCATGGAGAGCATGGTTTAACATACTGAACATAGTTAGCTAATAATGTGGTCTATTGTGCCTTCATTTCGCACAACTGAAAATAAAAGATCTCAGTAGAGTATAAAAATGATCACAAAGCCTGCTTAGAATGTGTTTGCTTCAATCTTCCGCGTGGACAGCCTTCCAGCTTTTCAATCTTAAGTGCCGGTCACTTGGCTTTAACACACAGAGCCATCTTTGTCACCTAGAACAGTCATCTGCACACAGGGCTAAGTCCACATTATTCAGGAAAGTCCTTAAGGGTTCCATTCCTTGATACCTTTATTTTGGAATTAAGTTTCCAACACGTGATGCACTTTGGAAGATACATTTGAACTATACTACTCCCTGTACTCACTGTCCCAAAAAGCAGCCCTGCAGCTTGGGGTTAATGGAAGAACCCGGGAATTCACTAGACCTTCATCTAGTCTTCCTCTTATTAATGCCACTGTTGCCTCCAGTCCCGAGGTACCACTAATTCTTTAAACTCAAAAATAATTCTGGATTAGTCAGATAGTTTCTGTTTTTGTTTTTGTTATTGTTTTTATTTTTTCCCTGTTTGGCTTCTTGATTCTCTAAGTTATATGTTTTTAACCTTTCCTTTTTTGGGTAGATATCGTTTCCTTTCCCATTCTTTTTGCACTTGTTTTGCCTCGATTTTTGTGATTTTTAGTGATTAACACTAAATGAATGGCTTCAAGTCTTCATCTTTAGTAGGAATACACCATTGCTTTAGTTTTCTATTTTTATTTTGTCTTAAATGCAGTCAGAAAATGGTAGACATACTTTTTTATGAACTTGAAATATATAGTATCCTTTTCTATATCATGTTTTTCATCATTTCTATAGCTTTATATCCTTTCAATTACTATATATATATAAATACATGTACATATAGTATTAATAAGAGTACTCTTTCAAGCAGTTTTAAGGTAGGAGGGTTCCTCTCTGTACATCCTCCCCAGGGCATCCCCCTCTCTTGTATACACAGTCTTCCTCTATCAGCATCCTCTATCAAAGCAGTGCATTACAGCCACTGAGCCCTCAACGACACTCTCATCCAGCTAATCCTGTGGTTTACAGTAAAGTGCATTCTCTGGGGTTTGACTAGCGTGTGGTGATATAGATGAATAATCATTCTGGTAGCACACAGCACAGTTTCACTATCCTAAAATCCCTCCCACAAGGCTGCACCCACAGCTAAGGAACCGTGGCAGTTGACAGTTGCTTGGGGAGGGCCACTCGGTTTTCTTCAGGGTTAGGGTTTCGGGTATACTCTTGCTCCAGTGAATGGCCCCACACCTATATACGTAGGTAACATGAATTTGACTCAATGGGCTGTAAAGGGGGTCATAATGTTGAGGGTATGAAGAGAGAAGAGTCCTGGGGGATTAGAGGCAGGGCAGGGGGTTAGAGATAATTGAGCTACGTAGTATGTACTTATGAAATTCACAGAGTAAATATTTTTTAAAGGCAAAAGGAAAAGGATATGGGAGCATAGATCTCTCTTCCCTTTTGTCCTTTCTGATCATGACCTCTGGCATTATATGATGTCTCCTCATAAGCCCCAAACAACCGGACCAATAGATCGTGTACTAAAACCAGAAGGCAGAGTAAACCTTTTCTCTTTATAGGTTGATTATCTCAGAGATTTTTGTGCAGTAATGGAACCTGACACAGCAGTGAGTAGTATTCCATTGCCTGGATCCACTGTTTATTCTCCTACGGAAGGGAATCTTGGTAGCTTACACATTTTGGCAATTATGAGTAAAACTGCTATTAAAATTGATTGTAGATTTAGTTTTCAACTTTTTGGATAAATACCAAGGAACACAGTTACTAGATTATATGGTAAGAAGTTTATTCTTCGTGTGTGTGTGTGTGTGTGTTTGTGTGTGTGTGTGTACCACATGCATGCAGTGCCCTCAGAGGCCAGAAGAGGACTTCAGATCCCCAGGAACTGGAGTTAGACACAGTTTTGAGCTGCCACATGGGTGGTAGAAATAGAGCCTGTGTCCTGTGGCTTTATTCCAGTGCTCTTGGGCACAACACCATCACTTCAGCCCCTCAAACTTTAGTTTTCTAAAAAACTATGAAACTGTCTTCTGGAGTGATCATACCGTCTTGTTTTCCCACCAATGGTGAGCATTCCTCTGTCTGTGTCCTGCTTGGCATTTGATGTCATCAGTGTCCTGAGTTTTATCCACTGCAGTCAGTGTGCAGTGCACCTTGTTTTGGTTTGCATCCCCAGTGATGTCTGATGCTGGCCTCTTATTGTGTGCTTGCTCACAGTGATCATAGGTCATCTTTTGGTAAAGGGTCTGGGTTTGCCTACTTTTAAAATAAAATTGTTCATTTTCTTATTGTTGATTTTTAAGATCACTGTGTGTGTTTATTGAATGGCAGTTCTTTATCAGATTTGTCCTTTGACAATATTTACTATGTCCAGCATTGAGAAATTAGCACAGAATACAATCAAATCCCAACAGTAAGGGTATCCATTTGTCATAAGCACTTGCTGTTCCGAAGAATTATTTGTGAAAAGAAGCTATGTCCCTTTTAAATATCCACCATTTGTAACTTAATTTTAGAGCCTGACTGAAGCATCCTCGTTGCTGCCTCTTCATCCTCAGTTTCTTAGAGAAAATACCATTAACAGTTCAGAGTTTTCTGAAAGTTTTGCACAAATCTCAGGCAGTATTATTTACAAATCATGCATGAAAATGAGAAACAAAGACTCAGTATCATGGATTTTCATACAGTGGAATGGTGTTTAGATTAATCCAACATTCCACTGTTATTTTATTGGTAAAAATGAACTTCACAGAAAAGAGGTAATGTTAGTTTGGGTCTAGTTTTGTAAGTCATCTTTACTGATATTGAATGCTTTTCATCTTGATATCTGACCTACACAAAGTCAAAACAAAAAAGACAAGCTGTTCTAACCCTGTTAAGTACTTTAAAGTCACCCCTGAGTTATGGATTCAGGGAACCTAGGTATAAGGTAGGCATGTAAGAAGTGTGTGTGTGTGTGTGTGTGTGTGTGAATGTATGTGTGTGTGTGAGAGAGAGAGTGTGTGTATGTGTATGTGTGTGTGAGAGAGAGAGAAAGAGAATGTATGTGTATGTGTGTGTGAGAGAGAGTGTGTGTATGTATGTGTGTGTATGTGAGTGTGTATGTGTATGTATGTGTGTGTGAGAGAGAGAGAGTGTGTATGTATGTGTGTGTGTGTGTGTGTGTGTGTGTGAATAGACAGGATTCCAGAGTAAGACAAGTCCTAGAGAAATACTGTTTCAGGTATGCAATAGCCAACAGGCATCCCTTCAAAGCTGTTTCTGTGTCATTGATTTGTTCCCATCATTCTTTAAGTCATCATTAAATTCTTTAAGTCATTAAACCTGATACAGATTTAAGAAACAAAAGTGTTAGGAAAATATTTTGACTTTGAAAATAATTATATAAACGGAGAAGAGGAGAGGGAGTCCCGATTGAAAATAGCATGGACTTCGAATCCTTAAAGCCCACCTCCAGGAACACACCTCTTCCAGTAAGGCCACCCCTCTCAATGCTACCCAAATAGTCTACCAGCTGGGGACCAGGCATTCGAACACATGAGCCTATAGGGCCATTCTCAATCAAACCATCACACAACCCTTGTAACTGTTATTGAGTCTAGATCCTACATTTGGGAGCAAACATGTGCTATGTCTTTTTTCTCACCATAATTCATTTACCCACTTACTGATTGGACAATTTGAGCAGAATTGTCTCTTAATCATTTAAGTTCTTTGTATCTTGATATCAAGCCCCTGCCAGGTGTATAGGGAGCAGAGATTCTCCCCATTCTCCAGGTGTCTCTTCCCTGGACCATTGTTTCCTTTGCTGTGCACAAGATTCTCAGTCCCACCTGTCCGTTCTTGCTTTTGTTCTCTGAGTTATTGGAGCCTTGTAGGAAGTCCTTCCCTCACCTGTGTTCCCTATTTGTGGTTGTTTGAAGGAAAATGGCCTCCAAAGGGAGTGGCACTCTTAGGAGGTTGTGGCCTTGTTGAAGGAAGTGTGTCACTGTGGGAGTGGGCTTTGAGGTCTCTTTTGTTCAAGCTTCCCTCAGTGAGACTGCAGTTGACTTCCTGTTGCCTGCAAGATGTAGGACTCTCAGGGCTGCAGCACCACGTTTGTCTGCAGGCCACCATGCTCCCTACCATGATGATAATGGACTGAACCTCTGAAAGTGTAAGCCAGTCCTCTCAAATGTTTTTCTTATGAGAGTTGTCATGGGCACTGTATTTCTTCACAGCAACAAAAGCCCTAACTAAGACAGTTTTTCTCCAGCAGTTTCAGAGTTTCAGGTTTTGCCATAAGGTCGTTGATCCATTTTCAATTTATTTTTGTATAGAGTTAGAGATAGGGGTGTAGTTTTTTTCTTCTGTATGTGGTAGCCACGTTTTCCCAGCACTCTTGTTGTCTGAGCATGTTTGCTGACATTCAGATGGCTGTAACCGGGTGGGTTTATTTGTGGTGCAGTCATTGGCTGTTTTTGTTTGAAACCTCATTGAAACACAGTCTTTAGTCTGTATTTCCCTAAGCATTTCTGAAACACCACCACCAGAGTGCCCATTGATCTCTGCTCATAGTCCTCAAAAGCTGACATAACCTGCATCACCAAACTTTTCCACATTCTGAACCCGTTGCAAAGGCCTATGGACTGCTTGGTCACAGTAACAGTGATGATCTTGGTGTGTTCTGTATTCCTTACCTTTTCTCATCATGGTGACAGCATTGGACAGAAGCAGCTTGAAGAGTTTTACTTCTGTGCACACATCAGTTCCATAATGGCAGAGAAGGCAAAGCACCTAGGGTAGCTTGGTCTGAGCCACAAGAGCCTGTACAACTGCCACTTCTCTGTCTGATAAGGAAGCAGAGAGCTTAGCCCAGAGCAGAAGTGGTTATCACCTTCAAAACCTGCCCCCAACAACTCACATCTGTTAAATGGGCCACAGTTTCTAAGGTTCTATAACTGCCCAAATAGCTAGGGACCAAGGGCTCAGGATACAGGAGCTTAGGAGAGGCATTTACATTACAAACCGTAAGAGTTTATGTGTCTGCTCTTGTGTTCCTGTGGCTCTGTGGTATAATCTGAAATAAGGTATTACAATAATTCAGGCATTGTTCTTTCTACATGCCATGGCTTGGGCTGTTATAGAGTTGTGTGTCTCTATATGAATGTCAGGATGTTTTTTTTATATTCAATGTTTTTTAAATTGACTTTTCATATGCATAAAGGATGTCATTGAAATTTTGATAGGGTTTACATTAAATCTGTAGATCCCTTTTAGTAATGTAGCTAATTTTACAAAATTAGTTGTACCAATCCATGAGCTTCCAAAGTCTTTTTATCTTCTCCTGCCTTCTTCAATATATTCCTTGAGAACTTTCAACATTTCATTGTAGAAAACTTTCACCTCGGCCGGGCAGTGGTGGCGCACGCCTTTAATCCCAGCACTCGGGAGGCAGAGGCAGGCGGATCTCTGTGAGTTCGAGACCAGCCTGGTCTACAAGAGCTAGTTCCAGGACAGGCTCCAAAACCACAGAGAAACCCTGTCTCAAAAAAAAAAAAAAACAAAAAAAAAAAAAAAAAAAAAAAAAAAAAAAAAAAAAAAAAAAAGAAGGAAAGAAAACTTTCACCTCTTTGTTTGACTTTATTTTTCAAGCCATCGTAAGAACCGTTGTTTTTCTCCTGCCTTTCTTATTGTGCCCATTACTGTTACATAAAAAAATCTACTGATTTTTATGTTAATTTGGGATCCTGCTGCAAGGGTTCTCTAACTTAGTCTTTTAGAGTTTTTCAAATGTAGGCTCATGGCATCTGCAGACAGGGCTAGTGGGACTTCTTCCTGTCTGTATATCCTGTGTTTTATCTTGTCTTATTTCCCTAGGACCTTAAGAATTACACTGAATGAAAATGTTTCCACTTGTCTTCTTCCTAGTTTTAGGGGAAAATACTTCAGTTTTTGCAACTTTGAAGTTATTCATAATTCCTTCTTCTCCCTCTCAGTGTTTACAAAAGGAAATGGCAAATGTATTATATGTATCCATTTTAGAATACTGGAAGGGAGGTGTCCAGGAACACAAAGAATTCTTGTACCCCTTCTACACGTCTGAGGTCTGTTTGGTGACCTCATGAGATAAATTTGAAAATAATTGCCTTATAATACTGAATTTATAAAATAAGCATTCAGTACACAAAAGTATCAAACAACCGACATTGAAATCGTTAGAAGATAATATATTAATAAATACAGTGTTGGGCAGTATTATAAAATATATTGTATTCATAGTGCAAGCATCATGATATAATTTTGATGATGCAGTGACATAATTCTTTGCAGGTTTGGTGAGCCCAGTCATGTCTCTCAGGCCCAGCGATCTAAGAGTAGATGGTGCCAGTCTTACTGTGCGCCCATGTAATAACCGCAGGGTAGACTGGACAGGAGGGCCGATGGGCAGCTCTAACCCTGCGAGCACAGTGGGGTCAGACAATGGTTCCTCACATCTGCTGGCTGTTCTGTGACTGTGGGATAAACAATGCTGACGACTATTTAGTCCTCGTCATACTGGAGTCACGTCCCTGAGGATTCCCAGAGCAGTAAAAATTTAGAAGCTAAATGTTTAACTTTCCAGAATGTTTAACTTTCCTGCACTAGACAAAGCAAGACTCGCAGAAGCAAACTTCCTTGTTCACTAAACACTCGGTCCAGAAATTGAGAGATCACACATGCAACAGTGAACTTTGCACTGTTGGATGTATAAACTTCACAAGCCAAAAATAGGCTCTGCTTCTGAGCCAAGAGCCCCCATTTCTAACGACAAACGTATGGCGGCTAAAGCCTTTTAAATGGTAGGTTTCGTTCCTCCTTTGTCCCTCTGCCGTGGCTGAGCTGGGTTAAGTCTGTCTGAACCAGGGAGAAGAAACACATTGCCTCTTTAGGGTTTTCAGAGGCATCCAAAGAAAGGTACTAAATAACCACTTCTGTTAGATTTCAGAATCCTCCAGGGGGCACCAGAACATTCCAGTGCAGTTGGCCATATTTCATTAAAGCCAGGAAGGCTAACTGTGTTGCCTTCTTATAATCGGTTCCCTACGGTAACTTTTCCAGGTCTGTTGACGTTTCTCCTCCTGTGTTCACTCTTGCAGCGTTTGTGAGTCTATGGAATATTTTTGCCTCTCTGAAGAGGAGGAGGAAGGAAAAAGTTCATCCCTTGGATGAGAGCTAAGACACTGGAGCCATGTCTCCTCCGGGCAAAGGCACAGGCTCTCAGCCCACTCTGAGGGAAGGATTTTCCGAATGTTCCCAGTCTTGCTGGGGAGAAAACGCTGAGGAAACTGAGAATTCCGTTCACATCCTCAGCCTAATACTGCACATAAGACACCCTGTTATTATCATTATTAATAATACACACAGTGACGTCAGACCAGCGTTCATGGTAGATTTTTATATGAATTTTGTGCAAAAGCAAGAGGTTGCCAGGCTACTGCATAATATTACTCAGTTCTGGTCCAGGAGTACAGAATTCCAGCAGGCCTCCCGAGCCTGTCCCTCCAATTAGTGGCTACTTCATTACGAATAAAGAACCCTCATTACTGTGGGCCTTCAAGTGAAATAGGATCCCGTACCTCTTGAAATCCGTCTGAGTACAGACAGTTCCCAACTTACAAACAATCCACTTAGGAACCACCAAGGCATTCAGAAGCTGCTGAAGCCTCCTGCAGCTGCTGCCCGGGCCCCCTGCCCGGCCCCCTGCCCCGCCCCACCCCCGCCGGCTCTCCTGGTCTGCTCAAGGCAGAGCTGCCCACCCCACTGCAAAGCCAGCTGCCCACCTGCCCTTTGGACTGCAACTCTAGCTGGGGCTTCAGGGAGGCCTCTGAGCTACCGCTGGTTTTATAGTTGTGCTCAGCTTTGGGGTAAATAAGCTTTTGTGGCCTGGCCTGGGAACCGAACCACCATTACAAAAGGGGGGTGGGTGGAGGGAAAAAAAACTTGCATCCTTGGGAAAATGTATTTTGCATCCCCAATCCCCAGCTGACAAACACAGAGTGACTGAGAGCTGTCTTCCATCTCCTTACCTGGGGAGAAGGAGAAGGATCCTGCTGTCCCAGGTTCTGGGCCCAGCTCTAGCTTGAAACCCATTGTTGGGCCTCAACAAACCCTTTTATCCCCGTGGGTCTCACATCAACTGTCAAACAATAGCGTTGGTGTAAATGCACCCGAAGCCTCTGTCTGGAATAATGACTTCAGTTGATCAGGCTCTACTCTCACTTCTTTCTTCCTTTCATTCCTTCATCCATCCATCCATTCAGGGGCATTTTACTCAAAGCCCTTGCATTGTGCCAGACTCCAGGCTTAACGTTGAGGATGCAGTCAAACAAAACCGGTCCTAGCCCTCAATGGGCTCAGTGTTCAGAGGGAGAGACACATGTCTAAGCAAATGCTTATGAACCAAGTGCTGTGATTGAGATGCGCCCTGGCTCCTGTAGTTCATTCACTCTGGTTTTTATTTTCATCGTCTCCTCTCCGCAGTTATGGAAACAGATTCACTGGGAAGCCAGGCTTCTGCATCTGCCCTTATGGCAGCTTGGCTTAGGCCTCTGGCCCTCCTCCCTGAATCACCGAGAAAACAAATACAGGAGATCTTTCCATCAAATTACAAGTATTACATCTTCTTCCTGCTCAGTGAAAGCACAGCCTAAATGCTTTTCCTTCCGCAGGGCCTTATTTTACCTACAAAAACACAGGATTGTTTTTGGATTAGCATCTGGGTTGCCCACAACCCTGGTACTCACGCTGACCTGGGTGTGTTGGCCCACACTTCTAATCCCAACACTTCAGAGGAGAGGCAAGAGGATTGTAATGGGTTAGAGGCTAGCTTGGGGCTACAATTTCAGGCCAGCCTGGGCTCCAGAGTGAGAGCCTATCTCAAGCAATAACAACACATTTCTGTTTCCCTCAATTCCTTCTAGATGCATTCACATGTCCTCTTCCACATATTAATCTCTGTCTGTTCTACCAAAAGTTCCCGCCGGATTCTTATACCTACTCCTCACGCATTATTAAAAGTAACACACCTACCTGTGATTCTAACAGGTCCATCTATCATTGGAGGTGATATAACACAGGGGAGAAAGTCTGAGTTCTGACTGTGTGCCTTGGAGCCTAATGTTTGCAATTACGTCATTATGAAAGTTTCTGAGCCAGGAAGTGGTCCCAGGGGAGTGGCCTGGGGGAAGATTGCTTTGGTAGTCCCAGGAAGGGTGCTTTAAGACCAAAGAAGAGGGGAGATGCTTAAGAGAGGCTTTGTAGTGGTGATAATGAAAGTGTATAGCCCAATAATATGGGTCATTATTGTTACAAAATTATATAACTTACATGTCCATCAATACAAATAGTTTGCTAATTATAACTAGAAATCATACCTTGGATGGGTGGACAAGTAGGTAGATAGATGGATGGGTGGATGGATGGATGGATGGATGGATGGATGGATAAATAGTAGATGGATAAATTTAATCAGACCATTTTGTTTTTAATATTCTATTTTATTCTGTTCCATGCTTTAATTAAATGTGTAGTGTGTGGGAGTTTGTGCACAAGAGTGAAGTCCTTCGGAGGCCAGAAGATGTAGGATGCCCTGGAGCCAGGGTTCCTGGTAACTGTAAACTAACTGATATTGGTGCTAGGCAAACTCAGGTCCTCTATAAGAGCAGGTAGTGCTCTTAACCACTGAGCCATCTCTTCAGCCCGTCTGTTCAAGACTGATTCTGGGCTAATTCAATTTTTTAAACTAAAACACAAAAGTTTTTATATATCTTTTTTCTTTTTTTTGTGTGTGTGTGTGTCCTAAAAATAGTTAATCCAAAACAATGCTAAGTAGGCTTTCAGATCTCTTTCATCTCCTTGCAGTGTGCCCTGAGCTGCTAGGCACATGAGGTTTTAATTCATAATAGATCATTAAATCTTATTTCAAGTGTGAATTATTCTTGCAGCACTAAATTCTAGGGGGGGTTATTTTGAGGGACCTGGGAAGTGAGAAAGCTATCTTGTGACTTTTAACTGTAATACATTTCCCCAAGGAGTATGGTTAAAGCTACCCCATTTCTACCTTTTTCCGTTCTACTTCTTAACAAAATGGCTAGTTCCATGAATTCAGCTGTTTTTTTTTTAAATCAAGAGTAGAGCCCTCCTCTGTTGAATTCATGGTGTCTTATTGATATAAGGTTCAGCTGGTCTAGTGTGTTTGCCCTCTCTCTAGTCCTTCTGGAGCCTAAAAATATATACATCTATAACTTAAGGCCCAACATTACTCTATAGAAATGGAGGGGCATGCACTTCTCTGGGACAGCAAGCATTCAAAGTGCACACTCTCCTATTTGTGTTCCACTTGTACCAACAGAATGTATGGTGATTCTGACCTTAGTTGTGAAAGGTTAAAACCCGTGAATTTCTGAATACAGAGAATGCTAGAAAATTAACTAGCTCTTTTTAGTTTGTTAGTAAGAAAAATATCTTAATAATTACTCATTGTTGTCAGAGACTGCTCCTTCATCTCCTGCCACCAAGACTTGAAATAACCACACAGACACTATATTAACTGAAAATACTGTTTGGCCAATAGCCTAAGCGTCAATTTTTACAGTACTGTTTAACTCTAACCCAGTTACAATGCTATACCTAGAATCTTAAGTCATTTAATTGCCTCTTAATTCTATCCTTGCTTTGTTAGGATAGTATAGGCTTGGTTAGGGTGCAAAGAGATACCCAAAATAGTTCAAGGAAGGTATCTAAGTTATCAGGGTGTCTTCCATTAAAAATTCAAGACAAGCAACCACTTTACAGTCCTGGACCCTCACCTTCCATCCTTGATTGATATGACATCCCAATCTTCAAGAAAGAGAAAGAACACATGTCTTATAGGGCACGCCTGGGAATGATGCCGCTCTGCCTATTCCACTGGAAAAAACTCTGTCTCGTAGCTACACTTCTGTGGGGGAGAGTCAAGAAAGATACGGAAGAGGAGTTGGATTTCAGAAAGCAGCTCGCTGGCTCAGCCACAGGAGCACCTTCTTATCCCAGTGGAAGACTTGTGTTGTCAAGCCTGTGCTGAGAAAGGAATGACTGCTGATCAAAACATTATGGATTAGGTGCATATAAATGATGCGACCCAAGTGTTCCAAGGCTGCTGATCTGGAACTAACTGGACTGTAACCATTTCTATCAAGATGTGGCCAAGAACTGCTACATGCCTAGTCTTCTCTATCCCTCTACATTCTACAGAGAATAAAGCTCCCCCAAGCAGAGACATGTTCTGAAGAGCAGTTAACCATCTTATATGGGATGATGTGTGTGTGTGTGTGTGTGTGTGTGTGTGTGAGAGAGAGAGAGAGAGAGAGAGAGAGAGAGAGAGAGAGAGAGAGAGGAGAGGAGAGGAGAGAGGAGAAAGCAAGAGAGAGAGAGAGACTGGTCAACATTAAACATACTAACTGTAAACTGCAGGCAGGTTTAGCATGTTGCAGTCAAGAAGTATTATCCAATTATTAACTTCTCCAATCATGTATAGATATGAATAAATGAAATAGCCAAAAGAAGTAATGACATTATTTAAAAACTCTAGTATATAGCCTGTGACATGGCTCATCAGGCAAAGATGCTTGCCGTGCAAGCCTGGAGACATGAGTGTCATCCCTGGAACCCACAAAAAGGTAGAAGGAGAGAATAGATTCTACTTCTACATGGAAATGTGTCACATGCCCCCCCCATTACACACACTCATTTTTTTAAAATGTGTTTAAAATTACTGCCGAGCACAAGGACTATGGATAGGATAAAAAGGAAACATTGTTCTCTGCCATCTACTGATGTGTGTGCTTCTCATATTAGAGAGAAATTAGAGATAAGACTGGTACTCTGCCCTCAGTCTTGTGACCCAAGTCACTACTTCCACTAATGACCTGAAAGAGGAAGTGACTCCAGTCAGTTAAGTTTTCTGATGACAGAATTGGTTCCTTAAGTTAAAAACAGAAAACAGGAAAAAAAAAATTACCAACTGAGTAAACATGAAAAGCATTAAGATGTGAATGCTGGCCTCTGCAGTCAGAAATGCATCTGCATATTGTTAATTATACGCTTTGGGATAGTTTAAATGCCTGTATTTCAGCTTCGTGTACCTCTACCTCTGATCCTGTATCTCAGGATGTCATTGTATAGTGAGTAACAGCTGGAGTTCTAATACAAGAAGCTAGATTGACAAACTTTTACTGCATTAGGGTGGTTAACAAAGTGGCAAGGGAAAGCAGTCTCCGCAGTGCTACCACCATCGTTTGGGATCTGAGATTTAGCAAAATTAAGAGGGTTCAGTGATGTAGTGAAATCGACTCCGAGTTGAGTAAGCTTGGGCACATTGCCTCATGTTCTAAACCCCAGTTTCCTTCTTCCTGACTGAAATAGAAGCAAAACCATATTACAGGGGCATTCTGCAATTCCACTGGGAGCCTGTGTATGTGGATCATTGAGTGCTGCTGGGGGCAATGGGGAAGACTCGCAGTGTCCGAGAAAACCTGAGTAGTCATCCAGCAAACCATGCGTGCTTGGACTTCTGAAAGCAGCAATTAACAGTGGGAAAGCTTTGCTGGAGGAGGAACCCGTTTTCACCCATTCCAGGAACCTCCCTTTTTTCAGTGGTGTTTTGCATGCCTGCATACTGCAAGGCATATCACTTTCCCTTTATAAAATCAGAGAGTGTAACCTCTACCTCCTGAAGCTTATAATGCAGATAGGAGCTGGGCACACATGGGGAGTTGCATTTTGGTAGTGACCGTTCTGTGTGCCGGCTGTAGAGAAGGAGAGCTGTGGGTTTTACTGAGAAGCACGTCAGGAAAGGTTCTCAAAGGAACAGAGCTTTGAGTGAAGGCATGAAAGGTAAAAATTATCACACGGACAGGATGTGGAAATGTAAGGAGTCTTTCTCTGTCCCACCAGACAGCTCCCGAATAACAACACAGAGACTTCTTATTAATTATGAAAGCTTGGCCTAAGCTTAGGCCTGTTTCTAACTAGCTATTACAACTTAAATTAACCCATTTCTATTCATCTACGTGCTGCCGTGTGGCCCATGGCTTTTACCTCTCCTCCTGCATGACCTGCTTCCTCTGTGTCTGACTGGTGACTTCCCCTTTCTTCTTCCCAGAGTTCTCTCTGTCCAGAAGTCCTACCTATACCTCCTGCTTAGCTCTTGGCCACTCATTACACCAGTCACAGTAACACATCTTCACACAGTGTGCAAATGTCCCACAGCATGGGAAGGCATTCCAGGAAGAGGACATACGGGGAAACAGAGGCTGATCTAACCTGCTGTGGCTGCCAGGCAGGAATGTAGACGGCCTGAAGGACATGGTGCTGAGGTGATGTGGAAGGACATGGAAGTGTCACAGTCATCCTGGGTCTAGTGTGGAGATGAAAGATCCTAGCGGGGTCATTCCTCTCCCTGCTGCAGCGAGGCTGATTTAAGGCAAATCATTTCTCCTCTCATTCTCTTTTCTACCATGAGGAAAATGCAGCATTAAACGGCTGTAAAATGGTACTCCAAAATGACTCTTCAACCTATGACCTCCATTTGACTTTTGGTTTTGTGGTCAAAACACTCTAGAACCTGGACTTTGGAAAGCAGAGTGCAGAAAAACTTGGATGGGCTTGGTCGTTTGTGAAACAACAATGTCTGAGTGAAAGTCACATGACATACTGTTACAAACATGGGTGGGCTGAGTCTGTGGGGCTGTCTGATGTCCAGATGGAGACACAAACGTTTGTCTAGTGTGAAGTGTTTCCATGGATGTGGAGGTTCTGGTTAGAGGTTCTCTTTATTGTCCTACAAATTCAGCGCAAAGCCGGAACCTAATGTTCTCATAGCATATCCTTTATTGCCAAGTTGTTAAAAGTCACAGTGCGTGGCTAGGAGGAAGTGAAGTGACAGTGGCATCTTCCTTGTTGTGTCAGAAGCACTGTTAACCTTCTAACACAGCCAGATCCGAGTACAGGTCCCTCTTTTTCTCCTTTTTTCCACTTCCTTATTGACTTCAACTTTCCCCCCTCTCAAATCTACCTGCGCACCAAGCTCCCCAACTTAGATCAAAAGCCGGCTCAGCCAATATCTGTCCAGTTCTTCATGGAGAACTGCCTGCCCCTCCACATCCCCACGTGCCTTTCTAGCTCTGATTCTTTCTTTAACTGAGGTCCTGAACATGACAAGCCCAGGCATTGGGCTTTATCACCATGTAGACTCTGGACTTACAATCTCCAATACCAGTGTTGCCTACTGCACCCCCCCGTCTCCTTGTTCTTCCTCTGAAACATCTAATTATTTAATTTTTGACGTGTATTTATTTATTGAAATGGGACACGCGTGTGTGTAGAGGTCAGAGCAAAACAACTTGCAGAAGCTGGCTCTGTTCTTCTGTTATGTGGGTTTGGGGATTGAACTCAGATCATCAAGCTTATAGAAAGCCCCTTTAAAAGTTGATCTATGAAAACCAACCTACAATCACAATCCCAGAGAACCTAGACAACAATGAGGACCTAAGAGAGACATACATGGATCTAATCTACATGGGAGTAGAAAAAGACAAGATCTCCTGAGTAAATTGGGAGCATGGGGACCGTGGGAGAGGGTTGAAGGGGAAGGAAAAGGAAGGAAGGGGAGCAGGGAAAAATGTATAGCTCAATAAAAATCAATTTTAAAAAGTTGATCTATATTGCCAGTTCCTAACACATCTTGTTCTTCAAAACATTTCTTTGTCATTTAGTTACAGTTTTCTCAAATATAATGCTAGACCACTGTTATTAAGAATTGGTGCGTTTATTCTCTGGACTACAGAGAATATGGTTTTGTTTTTGTTTTTGTTTTTTTTTCTTTCTTGCCTTCTTAGAAAAAAAATGCCATGCTATAAAGTAAGGGACAGAAAATTTATGAATATATTCAAGTAGTTAATTTCTATGTACTAGTTCCATGATGAATGCATGGAAAGGCATTGGAAAAATGGTTTTCTGTGTTAAAAAGCACACACTATACAAATGTGAGGACCTGAGTTCAAATCCGTGAAACTCATGTAAAGGCACAGTAACACGTCTGTTATCTCAGTGCTCCTGTTGTAGACTAGAGATCGAAGCTGACAGTCCACAGCTGCAGGCAGGCCAGCCAGTCTGGAGTATGCAGTGGCAAGACCCTGTCTCAAACAGGGTGGGAGGCGAGGAGCAGCACCCAGGTTTGTCCTCTGGCCTCCACACATACTCTGTGACCAGAGGTTCCTCTTGCACACACAAGCTCTCTGTAAATATATATTACAGCCATTCATATCATCGTGTGCACATTTTCATAAACCTTTATAAACTCATCCATTGAGTTTAAGATATTGTATATTTGTAGACAAAGCTACAGATTAATAGGCCTGTAGAGGGTAATACACAGAATTGCAGGATATGACCAGTTCCTACACAAAGCACGTGTACTCCGCCCCTGTGGCCTTTGCACTCATCTTTCTTTCTGCTTGGAATTCTCTTCCTGCATGACGTCTGAGTGGTTCCTTTCTCACTTCTTCCTGATTTCTTCTCCAATATTATTTACTCAGGAGACTTTTGTAGAGCTCTATCCTAAAACAGAAAATAAAAGCCACCGTTTCCCCCAACATCACACTCAATGCTGTCTTGCACTTCTTTCATTCACACAGTAGAAAGTAGGCAAGAAAACACACGATCAAATGGATCCCTTACACACCCAGCCACCTGGAACTTGTAAGTGTTCAATAACATTTCTTGGGAAGAAGGGAAGAAAGAGGGGAATTGAATAAACTTGAAGGTAGGAAAGCTGATGATCAGCCTAGGCTGAAGTTCAAACGCATTCAAGTAACCACGCTGGAGTGGAAGTGAAGCGGAACCTTGGAAAGTCAGGCCCACTACTGGGAACAGGTGACTTAATTGCATGTTGTCTTTCTGCTTCATGTGTGTCTGTATGACTCAGGACTGACTAGCTTTCCTCCTATCCCAGCAAAGTCTGGAGTCACAGTTTGACAGGAAAGGCAAAGTATGCAGTTCTCTCTTTCTTCAGAGCAGTGCGTTGATTCGGGTATTCTCCACAAATTACCAGTGAAGTTGTTGGGTTTATATTTGTTCACCTCATTGTGATCTCATAGACAAGTGTATAGGTGTGTTCTCATCATTGCCTGCATTAGCTTTGTTGATGCTCACAGTAGCTAATAAGTGGCTGCTGGGAAACTCTTCAGTTGACACCTGACCCTTCTGATGTGACTCCAGTAATGGACATCCCCCTGCTGTCATAGCCCTGGGATCAGTAATTGGGTCAAGGAGCCTTGCTTACTTGCATGAAGAGGTGCACACCAGTTCATTGCTTGCATGTTAGCCATTCTGCTTAGACCTTGAACATTCTGAGCCAGAAAATACATTTCAGATGATTTCACCTTCACACCAAAGCCAAGAAAGCAGAACCACTAGACCCCTGTTTCACTTTTATGGCCATCAAGGAAAAATGTGCTTAAACGGTATGGAGTAGAGAGAGCCCTACAGAAACGCTGCAGCTCAGGGTGTGAAACAGACTAATGTTCAGTAGTTGCATTCAGACACATTTAGTCACCAGATGTGTGTGAGCGGTGTCTCAGAACTCATGTCTGCGAGGCCTGAAACACTGCCAGTGAGCCTTGGGAGCTCACAGATGCCAGAAATAGCATGACAAGCAAATATTGTCCTATTTTTACAAACTCGGGTTTGATACAGTAAATCCTACCATGGTGTTGAACCAAGCCTAAAACAGATTGCTGCATACAGTAAGCACTGTGTCGCAACAACCATATACAACTTAGGAAGGAAATATGACTGTTCTGATGAGTTTACTCTGAGTCTACATCAGAGGAGCTGTACCTTCTCACTGTATTCGGTATGTTTCATGGTCCCCTCTATCCATAAACTGCAATAAAATGCAGAAACTGTGCTGGAACTGCATCTTTTCTGGCTAAATGTAGTTTGTATTTAATTTTTTAGAGCCCTTTATATATGAGGGCTACTGCCATTGGCATCGCTCCTCCCTCCTGTCCTCCTCCCAGTGTCCCCCTCATTTTCTGTAAGTCTCATTACACGTGTGCATGTTAGATACATGTGTTCTTGTCTTTGGTTAGGAATAAAAGAGCAAAGTCATGAACTATCAGTGTGGAGATACTGAGATACTACAGAGACACAAGCCATAGTAAATGTGGACAACTGGAAGCTGACAGATTTGGCAGTTCACATGGAATGGATTTGTCTCTTGAAATACTGCACACTTCTAAGGCTCGTGCAATCAGACCACTTGAGATCTAGCAACCTGTATAGGAGCTCCTCCCTGTAAGGCAACCGAGTCTTCCACTCTCCACAACCTTTGACCCCTTGGAGCTCGTCATGTAGGAGTACAGCCTTGTAGAACTTCCCCCATCCACACTGGCTTGTCATCTGATGGTGGCATTATGTTGGTCTTGTTCCAGTAACCATATTACTGAGAATTCCTGGGTACGTTCTCCCTGTCACATTGGCAGGAGACAGGATCTTGTAAAAGCAAGGTTTGGCTTTATGCAATCCATAAGGACCACTTTAAGTCTTGTGTGCTAGACAAATATTCTACAACGGAGTTTGCACCTAGCCCCCAAGTAAATTCCTAAAAATCGAAATCACAAAGAATGTTAGCTGAAACTACAACAGAGCTAAGCTATAAATCGGTTGCAAGTATTTAACTGTGTCATCTCCCAAATTATTAGAAATAGAAAAAAAAATATCTATTCACATAGCTCATGGGTCAAAAGAACCCATCACAGGGGAAATCAGGATGCATTTTGAGAATGAAGAAGGGAAATCACAACGTATCAAGCTGAGTGGGATGCACATAAAGGAATGCTTTAGGGGAGCTTGTACCATTGAACGTTAACTTTGGAAAATAAGAATGTTCTTGATCTGTAACCTGCTTCTCAAAACTAAACTAAACAACTAAATAAACCTATTCTACTGTAAGGAAAGAAATTACTAAGAGCACAGACAAATCAAATTATAAACCAAAAAACAATGTAGAAAACCAAAAGCTGAATAAAAATCATTCAAATGGACACCCTGCCTAGATTGACTGGGAACAAAAGAGAGAAGCCATGGACTGCCAGCATGGAGCCAGTGAGATCCTACAGATGCTCGGATGGAGGACGACGGCAGGGACAGCTTCAGGCCCACGGGGCCAGTAATTCACACGAAATGGACCGATTCCTCACAATACACAAAAACAACAGAGTGTCTGTTTACTAATATAGCCTATTTGTTACTAAAAGCCTTTCCGCAAAGAAATTTCCAGCCTCGTTCTAAGGGAAGCACAACAAGGAAGAAGAGTAAACTCTTCACTGATTTCTGGTTTTGTTTGTTCTGGCTTCTGTTCTGTGGTTTGAAGACAGGGTCTTTCCGTGTATCACAGGCTGGCCTACAATTTGATTCTCCTGCCTCCAATGGGTGGGATGGGGGAACAACTGAAAAGGCCATTTGAAGAAAAAATACATAGTAATGTATCTCATTGACATGGCTAGTAAATATATTATTAAAACTTTAGCAAAATAACACTCAGAAAGCTGAGGCAAGATGATTGGAAGTTAGAAGACAACCTGAGCTACATAGGAAATTCTTCCATTTAGAAGAGAAAAAAAAAAAGAACTAGGCAAGGTATTTCTGGGGGCAAGTTAATGGAACGTTCTACATTTGACTGAGTGATGCTCATGCAAGTTTGGGAATATAGTGAAAGTCGATGAAGTTTACACCTTAAATGGTGACCTGTGTGGCATGTGGGCTGTAGCTCAGTAAAGCTGTAAAAAATATTATTAATGAGTGAATTCTAAGAATAGATAAAAGAATAGTGTTGCTTGACTGAGTGCGGTTACTGAAGAGTGGAGGTCGGCTTAAAGTCCATTAATCTGCTCTGTGGAAGAGACCAAAAGCAACAAATCAAATAGCTGGTACAACAGAGACAGAAAGATCTCCTGCTACAGTCCAGGTCCATTCCCGGCAAAAAGTCCTCATCATACAAAGGGCAGAGAAACATATCCTCAGGGTGATAATGGGGACAGATAAAAAGGCTACAACGAAATGCTTGGCGCTGAAAGACTGCAAAGACTGCTTCCTCCGTAAAAGCATTGACTGAATCACCTTCCACTCCACATTACTGTATCAATATGGAAAGGCAAAAAAAAGTCAGTAACACATAAATTTGCAAGGGAGAGGTTTATCTGTCTTTATTTTCAAGGAACATTGTACATATGGGGAGAGTACTGCAGATATATATAGATATAGATATAGATATAGATATAGATATAGATATAGATATATAGGAAGAAATCTAAGGAATCTTAATGAACGTTTAAAATTACTTTAACAATATCACAAGAAATAAGGTAACATCACAAAAATCAATTGTATTCCTCGTAATTGTCTGTGAAAGTTTCTAGGAATGATAATACCCATCAACAAAGAGAATTAAAGGGCTGGAAAGATGGCTGTGGTTAAGAGGACATGGGTTCAGTGCCCAGAACCTACATAATGGCTCACAACCATCTGTAACTCCAGTTCAGGGGAATCTGATACCCTGTTCTGACCTCTGCAGCCGTCCTTTCTCATTGGGACCACCAGCCCACCAACAATGGCACAGCGGCTTATTAATTATGAAAGCTTGCCCATTAGCGTAGGCTTGCCCCACTAGCTCTTATAATTTAAATTAACCTGCTTTTGTTAATCTACACTCTCCCACGTGGCTCGATTACCTATACTTTGTACCATATATCCAGCCTTTTCAGTGTCTTCCCTGACATCTTGGTGTAATCTGTGCACCTAGATTCCTCCTACTCTTCCTCTCTCCCCAGAGATCCCGCCTGTCCTCTTCTGCCTAGCTATTGGCCATTCAGCTCTTTATTACACCAATCACAGAGCAATACATCTTCAGATAGTGCACAAATATCCCACAGTGGGCCTCACCATATATCCCTGGTTGGCCTGGTACTCATGTGTAGACGAGGCTGTTCTTAAACTTATAGAAATTCATCTGCCTCTGCCTCCTCTGTGGAATGCTGTGGCTACAGGCATATCCTGGCCTGAACAGTTTTTTTTTAAGTGTCTGTGTATATGAGCTTGGTGTTTGTCTAGGCTCGCGTGCCAGGGCACATGTGTAGACAAAGGACAACCTCATAGAAACCATTCTTTCCTCCACCTTTATGTGGGCTCCAGGGATTGAGCTGAGGTCACAAAACTGAGCCATCTCTCAATCCCCAAAAGATTTATTATAAAAATCCATAAGGTTTGTGTAGAAGGCCCAGAAATAGCCAAAATACTTGTGAAAAGAATAAAATCAGGTCTGGGCATGTAACTCAACAATGGAGCATATGGCTAGCATATGAAGCCATAGATTCACTCCAACACACACACACACACAACCCAGAAGAGCAAAGTCATAGGACTTAGACTTCTTGACTGTAAGACTTACCAGAATTGATAGTAATTATCCAGGTATGGTGTTGGCATAAGAATGTTCACATCAAATAACAGGAACGGAGTAGAAAACCCAGAATTGAACCCACATGCACATGGCTTGCTGATGTTGCTATGGATTCCAGGGTAGTGCAATAGGTGACTGGATCTTTAAAAAAACAAACCAACCTACAAAAACTGATGCTGTAACAGTGATATAGCCACAAACAAAGTGGATCTGTACCATATCCCATACCATACTCAAAAGAATGGGCTTGAAGCCAGGCAATGATGGCACGCATCTCTAATCCCAGCACTCAGTAGGCAGATCTCTGTGAGTTCGAGGACAGCCTGGTCTACAGAGCAAGTTCCAGGTCAGCCAAGACTACACAGAGAAACCCCATCTCAACAAACAGCAACAAAAGAACATTGAAATGGCTATAAATATAAAGATAGTTTTTAAAAGGAACATTAAATTTCTGTAAGACAAAGGACAAGGAAACAATGTCTGATGTCTTGAGCTAGGGAAAGGTTTGTTAAGGCTCAAAGAACACACACTAGAAAAAGAAAACTTGGTAAACTGGATTTTATCAAAAGTGAAACCATTTCTTTTCAAAAGACATTATTAAGAAATGAAAGGCACTTTCAGACTTGAAGAAAGTATTTCCAAAGTTATATCTGATGTGACTCGTATTCAGAATACACGGGGGACTCCTGTTACTCAGTAATCAGAAGACAAGCCCACTTTTAAAACTAGGCAAAAGCTCTGCATAGACATGTAACTAAAATTATATAAGATAAGTAAAAATGAAAAGTTCAGTGGCTTGAGTCATCAGAGAAATGCAAATTAAAGCTGCAATAACTGTGACTACCTCTCCAATTGCAAAAAAAAAAAAATGCAGAAAGGTTGTAGTAACCAAAAATGGAAAGGGATGGTTGTAAGGAAACTTGTTGGAGTCTCTCATAGAATTTGTGAACAGCCTGGGTTACTGTCTACTAGATCCAGATAACAGGGAGCCATTTTTAAACTCATTTAGGCAAAGGAGGGAGCTGATCAGAGAGCTCTTCCTTATCTTCTCCCTACTTCCCCTGTATCCTTTGTGTGTGTGTCTGTGATGTGATGTGCATAGGTATATATGTATATCTGTGGTGGGATAGGGTGTGTGTGTATATATCTGTGGTGTGTGTTTATTTGTGGTGTGTATGTATAGGTGTGCATGTGTGCATATGTGTAGTGTGATGTGTGTGTATATAAGGGGTGTGTATGTGTATCTTTGGTATGGTGTGTGTGTAGGGGCACATGTATGTGTATCTGTTATGGTGTGTATGGGTATGTGTATGTATCTGTGGTAGTATGTGTGTATGTGGGGTGTGTATGTATCTGTAATGTGCTGTATCTAGGTGTATATATGTATCTATGGTGAGATATGTTTTCGGAATATGGCATTTAAATGTTTTAAGAATTTAGGACTTTTCATGGCAGTGAGACAAATCTACTCCTGGCAGCACCAATCTACTTCAAGAGGATAATGGGCATCAAAGAGGCTTCTTATGGAGTTTGCTAGCCATTTGGGCAAGAAACTGCTCTTGCCTGGACTGCTTGACTATACTTGAAGGACCCACATAAAAATTACTGCTGAAGTTGTCTAAAGAAGGTGAGACAGTCCTTCAGGATTCCTGTTTCTTGAAAGAGAATGTCTGCTAGACATTCTGTAGCATAGAGACGAAAGTGACTGACAAACTGCCAATATAGGTGGAACTGTCTTTGAAATTTCCTGCTTCATGGAAGTCTGCTGAATACTATGGGCCTGTAGGCTGAAGTTGGATGCTGCAGAAGAACTTTGGGTGACTATCCAGGCAGAAAGATGTCTCTGTCAATTCTAGAGTTTTGGAAGTTGCTTACAATGCACTTCCTGTTTACTTAGGTTGTACTATATCCTTCTGGAGTCTTTGATGGAGTTGAAGAATAGATAGTTATAGTTTTCGTTAGTTATGATAATAGATAAAGTAGATATAAATGTTGTAACTAATTCTTGTTTAATAACTGTTTTGTTATTTGTAATCTTGCTATGTTAAAGTTAAACCCTTCCTTTTTATTTAGACAGAAAAGGGGAGGTGATGGGGGATTCCCCTCTGTATCCTGTGAATACCATTGGTTAATGAAGAATCTTCTTTGGGCCTATTGCAGCACAGAATAGGGCAAGACAGAAATTCCAAACAGAGGAACAGAGAGTAGGCAGAGTCAAAGAGAAGCCATATAACCATTTGAGGAGAAAGATGCCTGCATGGCAGTACCAGTAAACCATGAGCCTCGTGGTAAAATATAAAATAATAGAAATGGGTTAATTTAAGATGTAAGAGCTAGCTAGAAATACACTTAAGATATGGGCCAAGCAGTATTGCAATTAATATAGCTTCTGTGTGATTATTTTGGGTCTGGGCAGCCGGGAAAAGCATCCACCAACGGGTATGGGTGTGCAAGCACACGCACATGTGCTGTATATGCAGTATATATAGTAACGCTTCAGCATACAGGTGTGGGTGTTAGGTTCATGCATGGGAAAGGAAAGGAAGGGAAAGACACCAGGCATCTTCTCCTCTCTTCCTACCATATTGCCTGAAGGCAGGATCTCTCTCGGAATTTGAAGTTCACCTTTTGGCTAGGCCGACTGCCCTATCAACACACCAAGGCTGGGTTACCTGTCGCCATGGCTTCTGTATAGATATGGGTACTCGAGCTCAGATAGATCCTCATGACTGCAGAGCACACACCTACGGAGCCACCTCCCCAATGCCTCCCTGCTTCTTTTCAGTTTTTCTCTGCAGACCAATTCTCTGTGCATCATCAGACACTCGAATGTCAGGACTTTCTGCCTTTAGAGCTTTTGCCAAATTGAGACTAATTTTCCTTGTTTCAAGTTCAAAATCCTAAGAAAAAAAGGATCTGGTTTCTCCAGCTGAGACCACCATGGTGCATTATGATGGATTTAACTTGGGTTAAAATGCTGGGATATTTAGTGCTAATTGTCAGTGGACAGATTCTAGAAGCGCCAGGGAGTTGGGCCTCTGTCTGTCTGCGGGGTTATCTTGGCTATGTTAACTGCTACGGGATGTCGCATTTTGAGCTGTGGGTTGAACCATTCCTTGATCAGGGGATCCTCGACTATCTAAACGGAGAAACTGAGCTGTGTGCAAGCAAACATTCATCCCTGTTTCCTAGTTATGGGTGTGATATGACTAGTGGCTTCAAGCACCTTGACTTCCCTGCCAAGGACTGTATCTTGAACTGTGAACTGAAATAAACGCTTTTTTTCCTTAACGGCTTTTGTCAGTATTTATAACAGCAACAGGAAAAGAAACTAAGACAAGAATTGCGGCTGAGAAGTAGGAGGGCTGCTGCTGTGTTTAACCCGGCCACGTGATTCTCAGACCCGGAAATGTTTCTGTGGCTGAAATGTAATGCTGTGTTTAACCTGGCCGCGTGATTCTCAGACCCGGAGATGTTTTTGTGGCTGGAATGTAAAAGAGTTCACAACTTTGGGTTACAAAAGTCGCTGCATTCTGTAGACAGCTCAATAGGCTGTTCTTCTAGAAGAAGGATGTTGAGAGAACTACAGTTGAGGGCTGCCTCATGAGGGTTTGGAGAGGAGCAAAGACTCCATTGGAAATTGGAATTGAGACCCTCGGTGTGATATTTTGGGTGAGAATTTTGCTTTCTTCATTCTGCCTGTGTCTGAGAAGTTGAGTGAAGTTGAATTTAAAGACAATGGATTAATTTGTTGGAGGAGGAAAGATGTATGATCTGATAAGGTTCTCAGGAAGAAGGGTGCTGGCAACATGGCAGCCATAACTGCCCAAAAGATTCGCAGTACCAGAGAGAAACCTGGCCTTCTGCATTGGGCAATGAGAAAAATACTCTTGAGGACAAGACCCCCTCCTGCATCAAAGGACCCAATTTACAAAGATGTAAATTTGTGTGAAAAGAGAAAGATTGAACTGAGAATGGGCTAGTAGTGGGGGATGGGTTTCCCCCTCTTTTAAAGCAACTGTCTAGGAGAGAGAGAGAGAGTTAGCACACCCAAGCTAATGTATCCAGGGTGACTACAGAACTTAGAGCCCTTATCCATATGGCACTGGCTTTAAAGGCATAAAAGATGAAAGATTGCAGGGATTGTGTAGAGCTGCTGAGGACAGGCAATGAATGACAGGGTCTGAGTCTCAGAAATGCTTGGACCATGGGGCATGTACAGAAGAGAGCTGTAGGCACAGACTCGAACTGAAAAGGATGTCGTTTCATCTCACATGTACTCCCTCCTCGAGGCCTCTTTTGTCTCCTGAATCTCTCTTAGGTCAGCACAGTGTTTTCTGTACTCACCATCACCACTTCAGGCTAAAGCTCTGCCATCATCCCCCTTGACTTTGGGCCTATCCTTATCCACCTTCGTCTCTCTCCTGCTGCCTGTCTGCACACTGCACCAATGGAAAAATCTTGGCTCTCTCTTGCTTAAAAGCCTCCAAAAACCATGTCTAGGTCAAAAACTAAAATTCTAAGCCCACAAGTACGTCTGCCAGGATATGACCTGACTTTCTTCTGCCTCCTCCCATACCGCCTTGATACATGTTCTCAGCAACCCAGATACGCTCATCCACTATCAGTCTATTACCTGCTCTATTACCTCTTCCTGGGGCCTTTTCGTTACCCCGCCCCCAACACTCACCTTGCAACTGGAGTACTTTTCACACTGGTAGCCATGCTCAGTCCTTTTAGTGTGTGTGTGTGTGTGTGTGTGTGTGTGTGTGTGTGTGTGTGTGTGTGTAAGAGAGAGAGAGAGTTATCTCCTGAAAGAAAATCTAAAATTAAGGGTGGAAATTTTTTCTTTTGTTCTTAAAGGAAATAAGACCCTTGGAAAAGAACAGAAGTATGCTCCGGTTACTTGGTTGTGGGGTAACATGAAGCCCTGCCCCCACAGGCTAGCCAAAGCAGAATGAACTGAGGATGGATCACTTTGCTTTTACCCTGGGTAGTTCAAGTTGGGGGCTAAAAGGTAGAATTTCACATTAGGAGGAATGAGTTCAGAGATATGCCTTGTTGTTTTGGCAGTGGAGACATGGCTGCTTTCTTGAGTAAATTGAATTTCTGTTGCCCGGGGAAGACAAGACCCAGACTAGAGAGAGTCTGATAGGCATAATCACTTCCGAAAGTTTGGGAAACAAGAAGAGAAAGGTGGAGTAACAGAAATGAAGAAATAAACAAAAGGTGCATTTATTTGAATGAAAAAATTGAAAAAGCCTTGAAAACCACAGGAGCTCCTCAAGATGTTTATGTAATTGGATTGAATTTGTATGGGATGGAGAGGAAGGACAATGAAAACATTCTCACTGGTGCTTCTGAAGGCTTGTGAAACTGCCCTCACAGTGGGGGTCTGTGCTTTGCTGGATCGTTGGAGTTTTGTCCTCTGCTAGCAAAAAGTGGGTTTTAGAGAGGAGACGTGGGACGCAAGCTATTAAACAAGTTGTCCTGGATTCCAAATGCCCAGCACTGTCGCATCCTCCTTGTTTGGCATGGAAAGGGCGGAACATTTGGGAACTCAGCAGCGCGTTAAGTGTTTTAATAATCATTGTTGACACACAAAGCATATGGCCTCTCAGAACTCACCGGGTCAAGATCGAAATCCTCTCCATTTCTAAAATTACCCCTCAAAAGCTGAACAAAATTCTCTGAGGCACATTTCAAACTATATGCCTTCATGAGTTTTATGTTATAAGCAAGGGACACAAGCAAGCAAGCACACTCTCTCATGGAATGTGAGCATTGATCATATAAAGGAAAAATCAAAATTTGAACCCAAGGGAAAAGTCCAATTTGCATCTTATTAGAAAAATCTAGAACTTCCATACAAGTAAGGTGGTCGTCTGCATGTGTAGATTTGCTTTAAGAGCCAACTCTGGTACTGGCTCTTCCAAGAAGCCCTCAGTTTCCTGACTGTTTACATCAATAATCTGTGGTTATAATCATACTGTGAAATAAAACCACCAGAACACTCAAGTACTTACAACAATAAACATCTCTTTATTGCTCATAAGTCTATGGTTAACAGGGTGTTTCAGTGGGGGCGGGGCGGAGCAACTCACACACTGGTCAGTAGCCAGCTATGGGGCAGGGAAAGATTGTTAATAATGACTGAGCCCCCTCCTTAAGTCTCTTCGTGCCATGTGGCTCACACCCCTCCAGCTGGCCAATCTGAGTGTGTTCTCATGGCCATCACAGAGGAGGCAGAGGGAAAGTGGAAACACGCTGGCATTCCCGGTTTCAAGTTTCCCGTCTCTTTACATCTGTTAGCCTCTCTGTCCAGCACCAAGTCACATGGCTAAGCCTGATTTCAGAGTTAGAGGAGACTTCAAAGTCACAGTGCCAAGTGTAGGAAGATACAATAAGGACACTCCTTATTGTACAATAGGAAGATACAATAAGGACACTCCTTGGGACTTTAATGCCATCACCCTACAATGATGCCGCCACCCAGCAATCATAATGCCAGCACCTTACAATGGCCCCTACCCTAGCAGCACTCTACATTCCCTTGTCTATGTTCTCTCTGGTCTCAGCTCTATGCTGTGGAATAAGTCTTTTTGCACACTGTGAAGAAGTGTCCCTTGAATTGGTTTAATAGGAAGCTAAACAGCCAATAGCTAGGCAGGACTTAGGGGACAAAGAGGACACTGGGAAGAAGGAGGCAGAGTTGCTATCCAGATACAGAGGAAGCAAGATGGGCAGTACAAAGGAAATAAAGTCATGAGGCAGAAAGTAAATTAATAGAAATGGATTGTTTGAGTTATAACAGCTAGTTAGACACAAGCCTAAGCTATTAGCAGAGCTTTCATAATTAATAAGAAGTCTGTGTTGTTCCTGGGGAGCTGGTAGCCCTGCCAAAAGGGGCTGATGACTGTTCTATTCTTACACTTCTCTTGTAGTGTTATAATTACTAACTCTTCTCTCCTTAGAAGCTGAGGATGATCATAACAATGTGCATTCATTCATAAACATCTAGTGACTATAAGTTATGGTAGGATGCTCTTAACAATGTATATGCATTCTTAAACATCTAGTGACTATATTAGGATGCTCACATGTGTTATTACTTTACAGACAATCTCTGCCATGCATAGCATAACATCGGACTCATAAGTACTCCATAACATGTACTGAATGAACACATACACAGAAGCTCATGTCCCAAACACGTTTGTTCCCCTTTAAAGGAAAAGCCTTCTGAGGACAGATGTCTTTCAGAATCCCAGTAGAAGAGGGAGGCCCTTCTGGTTGAGTGATGCTGACCCTTGGTGCTCTACAGTAAAAATTTCAGCAGCTAAAATTCTGTCCATCTGGATTTCCTCTTCTTCCCTGACCACCAGAAGCCCGTGTTCTTTCCATCTCTTTGCTCCTCCCAGAGGATGCAGAACATCAATGATAGTTGACCCCTCTTAAACTCTTCTTACAGTAAGAGCTCCCAGGAGGGGAGATTTGAGTTTCCACTCTGCAGTAAAGAATAATCAATCTCCAGCATGTTTGTCTTCAGAGCGAGAAAAACTGAGAACAAGTAGCTACTGCCCGCTGGTCTCTCCAGCACTACAGACAGAGACTTGAGAGGAATTCTTAGAAAATTTTGTATGCAGCTATCCATGTAGCCATGATTCTTGTAGGTATTAATTCTGTCGATGTGGTGGTAAATGTTTAGCCTCATTATTTTTCCAGTTGCCTACAAGCCTAAAGGGAACTTGTATTTCTAGGTAGAATCCAATTTTGGGCTTCTTGGTTCCAGGCAGTAGGTAAAGTGTTTGAAGGAGCATAGTAGCATGGCTACTAAGTCAGAGAGCCAGCCCTACCCTAATTCAGCCCTTGCCCTGATGAAGGCTTAAGTCATCATCAGTAAGGGAAGATCATTATAACTGCTAAAGTAGACTATCAGCATGGGGTGAGTAAATTAAATCAATTGTTCTATTTATACTTATTATTCCTATTATTGTATAATCCCACATAAACTTGTAAACTGTGAATACGTTATGATTGATAGTGAAATAATTGTACTTATATCAAATAATATATTTACTTTGATGAAAAAAATAAAGGCACTACTTTCTTTTTAAGAGAAACTTGCACACCTATGCCACAGCCCTAGTATGAAGGTTACAGGAACAACCTGTGGGAGTTGGTTTCCTTCTTCTAGTATAAGGAGTCCAGGAATTGAGTTCAGGTCATCAGTCTTGGTAACATGTGTCCCTATCCACTGAGCCATCTGGCCAGCCCCCAAATCATTCTTTCTGGAGTCATTTGAAAGGCTTTAATTATGGAATTTAGAAATGGCACAGGAAAGTTCTTCATTCATTCAACAAGTATGTATTCAGTACCTGCCTTGCACTAGGCTGCCAGGTGAGGTAGTGGTGGACGAAAGAGACATTGTGTATGCTGCCTGGGACCTTATGGTGAAAAAGCTGTAAGTAATAAGTCAGCATCGCTTTTAATACTCATCTTCCCAGTTTCTAAGCTTCAAGAATTTTGTTAAATAATTTAATATTTGAATTTACCAAGTTGAACACATCAAATATATGTCAATTTTATACATCATAAATAACTCACTTTTAGTGACTGTCATTTTTTTTAAGTGACTGGCTTTCCTCATCCATAATATAATATGGTGACACTTTGGAATAGAGGGAGGGGAGCTTTTGACTTCATGGCTTTATAAGAAATACATATGTATATATTTAGGCAGGGTCTCATGTAGCCCAGACTGGCCTCAAACGCTCTAAGTATCCAAAGATGTTCTGAAACTTCTGACCGTCTCTCCTTCATCTCCAGTTTGCTGACTTTAGGAGCAAACCACTATACCCGGTTCATGCCGTATTGGGAGTATGAGGCTTCATGACCCCTTTACTTGACTTCTGCCCTTCACCGACTCAGCTCTCTCCCCAACCCTCTCAATGTCAAAACTCTCCTTTCTTATAGCATAGTGCATGAGTTAACATCTGCACAACTTTCCTGGCCGCCACTCCTTCCCTGAACTACAGTGCGCTTCAAGGGTGGTGAGAGGTTTCCTGGTGTTCACCAATCAAAAAGAAAAATTGAAAAACTGTTGGTAGTAATGGTTTCAGCTATGGCAAAATTCTTTGATATAATTCCTCAGTTGGCTCCCAAAAGAGCAAAAATGATGTTAGTAGAAAAAAATAAAACCCAAGAAAGTATAGAAATCAGTAAATAGGACTTTATCCATGATAATTTCTGCATTTTAGCAAATGTTACCCAAGATGTTAATGTTAGGAAGTCCATTGAGGACTGTGTGGTAACTCAGCATCCAGTGCCTTGGAACACGCTGGGGCCAAGAGTCTTTAGCATCTGGACATCTCCAAACTTCTCCTGACTAGTTTGTAATTGCTCTGAGGAGATAGAGTTAATAATCTCATTCTGCAAAACATATAATTTGTATAGTAAGCCTGTTACAAAATTGGTCATCACAATTCTTATCTAGGTATTTTAGAAGTTGAAGAATGAACGTCCGAGCAGCTCACTTGCCTGGAACTTTGATGGAGTTTTCTTATGTAAGACAGAAAAGCCCTTCGTGGGTCTTTCCTCACCTGCAGATTTTAACCTCATGAAGGCTGCAGTCTCTCAGAGACTCGCTTTTTCTTTTCTAGGTGCAGACACAAGTACGCCTTGCAAAAAAAAACTTTGACAAATTGAAGATGGATGTGTGTCAGAAGGTGGATCTTCTTGGAGCAAGCAGATGCAATCTCCTATCGCACATGCTAGCAACGTACCAGGTAACAAAGTAAATCTGTGTTAATGAACAAAGGACTGCCAGAGACTTAGATGATGGGAAAATCTGTGTTTGGATGGAAAGAATGACCTGAGTATCACGGATTCTGAATGCATCCTCTTCTCTGCCCTTCAAGGCCCTGCAATTTAATCATCACTATAGTCCCTATGTGCTGTACACACTGTGGAATTTTCCATTTCCCTGCACTTACTTTGTGGGTCCTTTCTGCCTGGAATACCTTTCTTCTTTCCCCGTGCCTTTTCCAGCTCTTGCTCTGGACTGCTTTAGCACAATGCTGTGGTTATTCAGCACCCTTGGTTTGTCTCTCTTGACACGGAGGTCCTTCAGTGCAGCCCTGTGTCTATCCTCAGTGCTCATGACTCCAAACGAGTGTGAAACACCAGATGCTCAGTACTGTATGAAAGTGAAAATTATTATAAACCAATTTCTTTTCCTCAAAGAATTCAAAGTTTAGGAAGAAAACTGGAGGCTGTAATATTTTACTGTATTTCCTGAACCCCTAGAAAAGATGTTCTAAGCAGAAAAACCTAAAGAATGCCATGGTGATACATACCGTTAATCCTAGCATTCAGGAGGCAGAGGTAGGTGGATCTCTGTGAGTTCAAGGCCATCCTGGTCTACAAATTCCAGGTCATCCAGGGACACACCATGAGACTGTCTCACCATTGCCCCCCCCTCGAGAGAGAGAGAGAAAGAAAGAAAGAAAAAAAGGAAGGAAGGAAGGAAGGAAGGAAGGAAGGAAGGAAGGAAGGAAGGAAGGAAGGAGAAAACAATGCCAAATGCCCTGGGTTTGGAGAATGGACTGAATGGGACAAAGAAGATGGAGAGATGAAGGCCCAGTTGGTAGGAGCAACCTAAGCATTGGTGAGAATTTAGTTGGATGATATGCCAAGTCTAAGTGAACTATGGGAGAAACAGGTACAAAGATGAGTACAAATCAGATGAGACAACCTGGAAAGTCATAGATAAGACTACTTCTCTGGGGACCAGGGTCAGAAATGGGCGTTTGAGACATTATTGATCTTACCATCTTTCTTTACAGACTACTCTGCTCCACTTTTGGGAGAAAACTTCTCACACCATGGCAGCCATTCATGAAAGCTTCAAAGGTTATCAACCGTATGAATTCACGACATTAAAGGTATGAAACCCAGAGAGACAGCTAGCGAATCTGTGAAAGGGCAGTTTTGTTTGGATCACAAGGCAAACCCAAGGCAGGGACAGCTATTATACATCATGATAATCCATACTCATTTGACATTGTTGAAGCAAGATCGCTCAAGAACAAGCAACTAATTACTTTTTGTTTAGGTTAGTTTTATTTTTTCATTACCTAGGTTGGAATTTAGGCTTTGCACATGCGAGACTGTACATACTCTGCTGTTGGAGGAGGGCAACATGGTGTCTCTCTGACTGTGCTTTTTTCCTCCCAGAATTCAGTTCCATCTTCCCCACCTACCTAAGTTCTGCCCTATCAACAGGCCAGGGCAGTTTCTTTACTAACCAGTGAAAGCAACACATAGACATAAGGACCTCCTACACCGCTCTACGACTGAATTACATCCCTACTTTTTGATTATTAAACCCGAATATGCTCATCTGAGAAGACATATTTGTTTCCTCCGTTATTTCTGAAAACTATCTCTTTATTCTGAAGTTATAGTCAACATAGGATTGGAACTTTCAATAAGACTATAGTAATATTTTCTAATTGAAAGAGCAACATTAAACCCAAGGATTCTTGCCTCAGAGGGGATCTGTGCAGTGTCTGATTCTCAGTGTTGAAACTGGCTTGAAATTATCTCGCCCTAATGGTTGCTAGAAATGAATGCACATCAAGATAAGAGAGTGATTTTCATTCCAGAAGGATTTTAAGAATTGATGGGGGGAGAACAGTGGGTGCTTTGTTGTTGGGTTGTGGATTTGAAAGAAAACTATCAGGCAAGAACTTGTAAAAGCAAACAAAGCAAACCTTGAAATTACTCACTTCTAATTTTCCAAGCAATTTATAAGGGTCCACTTTGCTAAGAAAACATTAAAAACCCATTGCTTCTTTTTTTTTTTTTTTTTTGCCTTAAAATGCATCTTTGATTTTAAATGTTTACAAGTCACCTACAAATCTACAAAAATACTGGAGTAGAAGCCTTCAAAGACCTTATGTGAAAGTGAAAGTCTCAAGAGGGACCCAGGAATATCCACTCGCCCTGAGACACCTGGCCATGGAGCTGTTCCTCACAGTCCCTGCCTTGCTCAGTTGCTCGGTTGGTGTTCACGGACATGCCCCCTGGCGAGTGCCCCCTGAGTATGCACTGTTTCACTCTGTCAACTGTGCACACTTGCCAGGAGAGGCTTTTCATTTCTTATCCATCCTGTCTGTGTGTCATCTGCCAAATGTCCCACGCACAGTCAGCAAGCAGCCTCTGTCACACTGGCAGCGTTACTGTTGGACGCAGCTGCTTTTCTTCTTCTTCGTGATTTACAGATGTGCTCAGCAGCTTAGGACGTCATCCTCCTGAGCAAGGCAGATCACGTTTACAGCTCAGGCTTCCCGCAGTTCTTAGCCTGGCCTGAGCAGACCGCAGACCACCCTTGCCTGGGACACGTCTGGGCCATCCTGATTGTTCTGTTGTTCTTGCTAGTTCATCTTTCTTTTTATACTACCAAGGATTGAACCGCGGACCTTGTGCAAAACCACTCCACTGCTAACTTGTGTTCCAAGCTCACGCGTATTAATTTTCATCCAGTACCAAATGTTACTGTCTTTTGAAACAGAAATTGGCCAGGAGACAAATAAAATAGCCCCAACCTCAAATATAATTAAAAAATTTCCAGTGTGTGAGTTTGTTGTATATGAATGACAGTATGAACTCAGGATGCTGAAGTTGTTACCCAAGCGTGAAAGAACACACGTGCATCCTGGCTTCCGGGGCTGAGGACAGTGAGACTCCATGATCTTTTACTGTGTTGTTCACCTTACAGAAAGGATCACACTGCTTATGTCAGAGTATTACTGAGCAGGAATTTAGTGAAAGTTTGACCGTCGTGATTTAGGCCATAATTACAAATATTCTAGGCACACAGCTTTTATATCCTTTGACCCTCCCTTAAATTGTAGTTAAATAATAGTGCATAGCTTATTTATAACATAATCTTGTAGGATAAATATATCTCTTAAAATATAATGGTGTTACAGTCAAATTAATAATAAGTATCCAAAAACTCATTAAATAGGCTGTTCTTTCATTAGCCTGAAAAGAATGACATTGATCTAAGCCTTCAGCGGTAACACAAGCTGATAGATAATTATGTGGACTCCCACTGGACATAATAGAATCCTGTTATATACAGGTCATTATTTTTTATAGATAGACATACTTGTGTATCAAATTGTATGTCATAAAATGTAAAAGAGAAATACATTAATTCCCTGTGTGCCCTGATCGAGTATGATGATGCTGTCTGAATATCTAGAATTCTTGCATCAGTAAACATAGTCTGTATTTATAAAATTTTTATTCCATCCAAATGATCTTTCAAAACCTATAGTTTTAGAATGGTATTCTATATTGATAATGGGTATTTTGAAATATAAATAAATGTTTTCACAATTAATTTGTCCTCCAGGTTTACATAAGCAAATAGCCCCTTTGGGATTCTGGCAGGAAAGAGAACGCTGTCTTAGGAGAGCCTTGCCAAGCAAGGTCTGGTAATGCAAAGCGGGCCATTTGCTTTCTTTGCTTCGGGGTGTGTTCTGAGTGCCTTAGTAATTGTGCCTTTGCAGCTGTATTTCCTGACTATTAGTTTTATGCTTGATGAAGGATGATAATTAATGTGTTAAACACTTGGTGTGTCCTGTTTGAGAGGGGGATTTTATTACAGCACAAATATATGGATCCAACTCATGCTCCTGGAACTTCAAATAGACCTTCCCATATGAAATATATAATAGTTCTTTTGTGAAATAAATTCACTATAAAAATGAATCTCTACTTCATATATTCAAAGTATTCAAGTGATGATTTTGACCACTTACTGGAAATGCTTTTATGGAATAGCTATTACTATTCTGCCCAGGCCTGAAGTGATTATAGTGACACTACCTTTGGGGGAAGGTGTTAGGATCATTTCAATCTCAGGATAAGTTTTTAACATTCAATGTTATAGAAAATTTAGCTTTCATATGTAATCACACAAAAATGCCAATCTGATCATTGGAATGACTCCAACTAAAACAGAAACATTCTAACTCCTAATGGCTGCCTATAAAAGGTGAGTTTTCCCAAGCTTCTGCTTTCAAACAACAAATACTGATTGATTCATTAAAATGTTACTAAACATGCGTATCCTACATGAATTACCCTTAATGTATTAATTTTACACTGATTCCAAACCTGGGGATACCTTTCACATGGCAGGAATTATCACGTCCCGGGGCTAGGCATGGAATGTTACTTGCTGGATCTGGAAAACGTTGTCCCTTTTCTGGGGGAGCAATTTGGATTAGAGCTTAAAGCATTCTTAGAAACTGAGTGGAATCCTGCCTCATTAGGAGAGAAGTGCCGTCTTAAGTTGGCAGCCCTTAGATGTGGTTGTTTGCTTCCTCCTTGCAGCTATTACTGATGCGTTTCTCCCTGCATCCACGGCAGGCGACAGCCACAGAGGAGTCAAGTGGCTTAGCCTGGCATCTACAGTTCCTTTTACATCAGTTGCCATTCCCTCCCTACCCAGCGTTCTGACGGTGGGTGGAGCTAGATGTTTTTATAGGGATATTAGGGTAAGGGCTAGGTCCTTTACGGCAGAGAGTGAGGTCTGGGCCCTTTACAACACAGTAGTAGACACACACTTCTGAAGGTGAGTTGAAGGCCACATGCCCTACTTTGTTTGTATTACAGGGCTATTGAAGTTTGTTTTCATTCGCTTAAGACAGAATCATAACCTGCACTGACTTTAAACTCATGTTCCTCCTACTTCAGCCTCCCGAGTGCTGAATTATAGGTGTGCATGATTAAAGCACATTTTTTTAAATGTGAGATAGTGTTTCACTGTGTAATCCAAGCTGGCCTGAAACCCACACTCCTCTCATTGCACACCTGAGTGCTTGGATGCCGTTTTATTTTTGAAGCCATTAAAGTGCTTGTGTTTAACAGAAACGGTCAGCTGCAGGGTATAGCCCTGTGATACACTTCCTGTCGACGCTTTAGGAACGAACCCTAGATTTCTTCCCTTTGCTCTTCACGTTTTCAGATAATGTGATAAAGCACACAAGAGCACAGCCAGCCAGCCCAACTCTGCCAATGCCCAGCTATGCCAGAGGTGGTGAAGGCAGGAATGAGGAGGTGGTCGTGGAGGAGCTGCTGCTGCTGAGGGGGTTGGCACAGTGAGCTGTGCAAGTGAAGACTGTTGGTGTTGCTATGGTGTTGGCTTATAGTGGTAGTGGAGCTGCTGTTACTGAGACTCGTGGGAGTGGGGGAGGAGGTCGTGGTGACAGGGGTGTTGGTGGTGAGGGTGATGGCAGAGGAGATGGTGGTGGCAGTGGTGGGGGTGGAAGGCATAGCAAAGGCCTTCACCATCCCCAGTGCTGCAGATGAAGCCAGCCACGAAGAGCATCTGGGAAGAGGTTTTGTTGGGGTTGCTAGGTCGAGCAGCCCAGTTTCAGTTATTTTCTTACCATTTCCATCTCGGATTGTTAGTTTGACAGCCGGTCTCACAGGCAGCGTTGTCAATGGCAAATCTTACTAGACCTCAGTGAGGACCAACCTAGCCCACGCCCTCCCTGGTTTCTCCTGGACATCTGGCACTGTCTATTCCCAAACCTGACCTTCCATCCCACAGGCCTTGGTCTGCTCTCAGATAATTCCCACCAGGAGTGGGAAAGCCAGAAAGGCAGGAGGGTGTGCCATTCATTAGCCCGGCTAGCTCTAACCAATACCAACTGAATTTGCAACGTGCACTTGGTGTGTGCCAAGATTTACCTCTAAGGAAACCTGAACTTAAAAACTTAACTCCAAGCATGTTCATAAATACTACTGGAACAGCTGTGGCCATCCCTTCTTCTCTCTGGGGTGCGGGTCCCAGCTCTGGTGCATGGAACATCATCCTAGAGACCAAAGTAATCTTAGGTTTCAAAAGACAAAAACATCCTTTTCTGAGTTTTGTTTTTCTCAAATGCATATGCTGAGCAGCCTTCTTCCACCCACCTCCACGTTTCTCAGCCAATCATTTGAGCATCTACCAACAAACCACATGGCTCTGTAGCAACTTGCTTTGAAAATAATGCCATAATAGTTTTTATGAAAATTGGGTAAATATCTCTGCAATGCTATTTTAGTTAACAGTCCCAACAAGGCAATTACTCATGGCGAGCATCCAGAATATTTTTTTTATACTTTAAAGATATTTTTTTCTCAGAGTCCTTACTTTACAGGCTTCCTAGCAATGCTTTTTCCTTTCTTTTTCCTTCTTTTTTTTTTCCCCCAAGCTGTTTCAGGCCAGATCATTGGAAAGAACAAATTTGGAGGCATATCCCAGTCATTGGGGAGGAGGGACTAGATGAGCTGACCAGGGCCACCACTGAAACCCGAGCTGGGCAAGCCAGAGCTTCTCTTGTCATTTGCCGCTTTGCCTTCTGGTGATTGGCATGATTTCTCCCTGGCAGCTGGTCACTCGGGCTCTTCTCACAACAGGGTGGGGCTTCTCCTGCCTCTACCTTACTTGTCCCCTAACTTCTCTTTGCAGGAAAGAAAAGAATACCCCCAACTGTTTAGGTAGTTATTCTGTGCCAGACGGTCTGCTATGAAATAATGTCTAGGAGAGTTTTCATACAATATGTGTGAGTCTTAAAATGGACCTAGGTTGAGGTTGCAATTAATAGCACTGTTAGGTTCAAGCATTCGCTTATAGAAAGTGCCTGTGTTTTGTTAACCATCAAATTATCTTTGGAACACATGGGTATGCGCAGTCCTATTCCCATGTTTCAAATGAAACTGGAGCCCAGAGACAGCTAGTCATGTGCCCACAGCTCTGGCCTGCGCAATAGCTCTGGGAACACAGAAGTTCAGGCATTTACCACCATGCTACGACCTGCTTCCCACAGGCACTTCTGGCTGTGAAGCAGGTGAACAGGAGAAAGCAGAAATGCCACCTTTCAGAAGAACAGCCATAACTTCCAATTAAAAATAATACTTTGAAGTTTTCTCTTGTAGATGAAAACTATAATTTATGTGGCAGTCCCTCAAATGCTTGGGAACGTGTGGCTCCTCTTTAAGAAAGTGGAATACCATCCGCTTCCCATCCTCACCACTTCTTATTAAAGGGCAAGCAGAGTAAATGTGCTTGCTTCCTCTAGACTTTTCCTAAACAGTGCAGTTTTAAAGGCGAATTCAAGTCTAGTTTCTAACAGTCTGTGGCTCAGTGGCCTGGGGCAAGTTACTTCACCTCTCTGAGTCTCCATGGTCATGCCAGGAAACCAGCGAAGCTTAGGAGGCTCTTTGAAGCCTGAGAGTGTGAACTCAGAGTGTAGAACCCGCCACAAGATGACCACTGAACCCACTGGGCTCCCTCTAGACCCTTCAGAGTCCTGACCAGAAAGATTTGTACTGGTTGGTACTATGCATTCTCCCAGTTTAGCCTTCTAATGGTCCCTAAAAGTGTATCCATGGAATTATCTCCATGTTCTGGTGGGTAAACTGAGGCCTGGGAATATTGAGAACCGTGTTCGTGTCAAAGCGCCGCTTGATGTATCTCCAAAGACCGCCTCTTTCCAGCACACTGAGATGCCGTCCCACCAATTCCCCTTGTTACTGTATAAGATTATATGTCTTCTGATGATAGCTTTTCCCTCTAATTTTACTTCGCTCTGTTGTTCTACCGTTCAGTTCCCAATTAGCACGAGTACTAGATTAGTGGGATTCCTTTTATGGTGTCATTTGTCCGGGTGGGGGAAGCGTGTAGTAGGGAAGAGGAGCACATATGTTCTAAAGGTCCAGGAATCACACGGCTGGTGCACACCATGTCCTCTGCTTTTTATTCCTCATGTGTTACTAATTACACACACAAACATACACACACCCAACGGAATGCAGCATCTTTTGACCATACGAAACTATTTTAAGTGCTTTTTGTTTCCTTTTTTTTTTTTTTTGACAATTATTTGACACCTTCATTTGCGTATAGTATAATTAATGGAAAGTAGCATAGGAAAAGAAAGCGTCTAATTAAGACCTACAGGAAATGTTATTCCGTTGTGTAAGCTGGGCTTCAATTTGGGTTATTAGAACTGGCTGCTGGCCTTTTGTCTCAGGAATTTGTTTTGTTGAGCAGTTTTGCTTTCTTTCAGATGAATGTTGCTGTTGCTTTTATTTTCCTAATACAGGAAGTAGTAATTCCCTTTATTATATTAAGCTGTTTCCTTTTTTAAGACACGTCCGCAAGCTGGGTCTGCACATTTCCTTTGCCACGCTGATCTTATATATATTGTGTGTGTGCTTCCTGGAACCGTTTGTGCACTGATGGAAAGAGTTAGCCTGTTGTCGTAGCCTGACCAGGGAAAGGCTACTTGGTCTGACCACAGAGAACCTTCCAGTGAGGGGTGACACTGTGCACTGCTAATATGCAGTGATCTTCACAGGCAGTTTGAGCACAGGGCTGAGTGAGTTGAGGTTTAGAAGCAGAATGTTTTGGAGTTTTCATTTCTGGCCATGGTTTCAAATGTGGCTTCTGTTGGCCAGCAGTTGTAAATAGTTCTGTCTGATGGCTGTTTCTTCACACACAGCCCCAAACCTCTTCTGTCTATTCTGCCTGAGCGTGATGGCATTCAGAAAACGCTGTCACTCCCTACTTTTGCAGAGGCCGTGGGGTCAGGTAGTTTTTTGTTTGTTTTGTTTTGGTCTTTGTTTTTTTGTTTTGTTTTGTTTTGGTCTTTTTTTTTAATCTAAATTGTGAACTTCAGAATAATCTGAAAAGTTCATTTCCATCATCCCTGACCCCAAACTCCCCCCAAACCATTTCCCCACTCCCCGTGGCCTCTGGTCCAGGCAGGAGAGTATTCCTCCATCCTACAGAATACTGTGCACTGGACAGTCACACCAGAAACTAATTTTCAGGTGGGCTCGGGATGCGAGCCTTTGAACTTGCTTTTAGAGTTGTTTTTTTTTTCTTTCAGCATACTCCATCTACCCTGAGAAACAAGCTTCATGCATAGTTCAGCCTTTTGTCTTTTTGATTTCACTTTGTTTGATCTACAAGTCCTACTTCAGACTTGCCCATGGACAGGGATCACGCTGGCGAGTGTAGCACTCTGTGAATGTATTGGAAATCTTTGACTTACATCTTTAGAAATGTTTGAATTCTGTGGCATGCAGATTGTATCTTAGATAAACTGATGTGTGTGAACACAATATTCTCCTTCAGTCAAAATTCTCAAAACAAATAAATAAGCCGATGTGTTTACTATTAATTTTCCTGGTGGTTTTATAGGCCTCTTTATAGTATTCGTCCTAACCTTTAGTTTCTTAGCTAAATAGATCTAATTTTTAAAGTTGGCATTATATACATTACATTTCAGCCAACAAGTACCTATCTAGCACTTCCCTGGCTGCAGAGACTAAATTATCATAGAGACAATAGTAATGTAGGAAGAGAAGAGCAATTGTCACAGGAATTATTAATAGTAAGTTAAAGTAGCAATTGGAACTGCAGCTATTCTGTTGGGAAAGCACAATAGTGTCTTAAGTGTGACTGTGGTGACAGGGAGCTAACAATTGAGTCCCTGCTAATGGCCCAACAGGGGAAGGGCTTGAAAAGAGGCAATGAGTGGTTTACATTACAATGGGATTGTCTGAGAGCCGCTCAAGTGTGGTCAGGAGGGGAGGTGGGCTGGAGACAGGAGGAATGAGAACCATGCAACTGTCAAGGGCATCTTGGGGTTTTAGACAAGGGCCGTGGCAGCTAGACGCAGCCCACTGAAGCAGACGTGTCCACGGGCTGCCCAGTGTTGATTGACACAAAGGAAACACAATGAGAAGATAATTGAGCGAACCAGGAGGTCTGGACAAGTGTCATAGGATCTAAAAGTGAGTCCTGGGAGCCATCAGAACATCGGCTGAAAATACTCCTGCCTTCACTCTGACCAGAGTTGAACCATTCTATGGAGAATAGAGCTTCTGTTAGAGTGTGTGAGTGTGTGTGTGTGTGTGTGTGTGTGTGTGTGTGTGTGTGTGTGTGTGTGTTGCCATGATTGGCAAATGTATTGAAAAAATATGCGCCTGACATCTGATGAACTCCCAGTTTCGGTGACACGTTTCTAACACACTTGCACACCCACACATTCTCACACTGCTTTAACTGGCTGTTTTAGTGTATAAAACTCGGCCCTCTAGAGCACAGTCCAGATCCACTGTGCCATTTGTTCTAATCCTGTCCTTTGTAGCGTTTGCCCCTCACAGTCCAGTCCACAGCCACTGACCGTGTATTGTGTGTAGTTGCCATGCATTAGAGACACAGAGCACAAAAGTGTGGGGGAACAAAGGAGGCAGAAGGGCCACTGGGGACGAACTGGGGAGAAGACTGTTCTCCCTGCGAGGCACTGCTGGCCACGTGATGGGATCTCCTGAGACTTTTACTCTTGCCGATGACATCACAGCCACTGTGGCTTCTTCACACAGGGCACACTGTTCCTACCTTTGGGTCTTGGCTTCAAGCTTTTCTTCCCGCCTAGTTGTCCACGACTGGTTTCTTCTTGTCATAATCATCATAACTCCCAGTTGAAGGGCCAGCCCCAAGAGAGGACATCTCATTCTCTGAAATAATCTGGTCATTTTTTTGTCTCCCTGTTTAAATGATCTGTCTGGGCACATCACTTGCTAATGCTTTTTCTTTTCACTGGTTTCCTAAAAATCCCAAACAACATCTTACACATGGTAGACACGCAAAACCTATTAGTTGAATGAATTTAATATCCAGAGGCAGGGCATCCTTAACGATGATGGCAACGCTGCACAGACAGGCTTTATGCACTAAAATGCCTCAGAACTTAAATCAAGGACATAGACTCAGTGAAGGGACCTTGGGTAGCAGGATGGCTCGAAGGCTCATACTGGCTGCCAAGCTTGACAGGGAGAGTTTATTCCCTGGAACCCACGCAATGGAAGGAGAGAACTCCTTCTGCGAGTTGACCTCTCTCCTACACACATGCTCCGAGGCACACCTCTACCCCCACATACAAAATAAGTAAATATTTAAAATAGATATAAAAACCTTGATTGTGCATTAGAATATTGGCAGGTGAGTGCGCACTCATATATTTTAATATTAAATGTCACAACATGTAAAATATTTTATATCTTCAACTCTAAACTGTTTTTTTTATACACAAATTATATTGGCTAAGAAAGAACATAGTATCTATAAAAAGGCATACCATAATCAGAGTATAGATGCAACCTGGTGTCAAAAGAATGTTCTCAAATCCGGAGTGCTCAGGAAAGTAGTAGTTGATTTGGGCTTTGAAAGGACTAGGGATTTCTGGGGTGAGCGGGATTTCTGGGGTGAGCAAGTGGGGAAGAGCAAGGATGGGACGGGAACAAGAAGCACAGGGAAGACTCCAAGGAGCCGGCTGTCACTGAATGAAAGGGCGTGGTTTGCGGATAGCGAGAAGCAGCAGGAGCTGGGGAAGGTAGCACCGCATTTAGGTTGCTTAAAATCAAGCAGAGAGAGGTTTGTAGATTAGGCATGGAGAAAAATCAGGAACTATTGTGAATTCGTGAGAACAAGGGTAGTATGATGGCATGGGTATTTTAGGAAGATTACTCAGGGTGGGGAGTGAGCTAGGCTGGCAGTTGGGGAGGGGTGGAGGGGTAACACCAGTATCCATCTGGTGTCCGGAGCAGACTCCAAAGTCAGCCTGGGCTCTGCTTTGCCTGGTCACTCCAGTCAGCCATCACTAATCAATCCGCGCTGGCCCCAAGCCTGCCTGCCTCCTCTGAGTGTCACAGCTGAGAAAGGCACACAGGCATGAGAGCAGAAAGGCGGGGAGGCCCAGAGGATGGCAACCTGGACTTTCGTAGCTCTGGGAATGTAAGAAGGGTGAATGTCTTGAGATAGTCCTTTTGTCTTGGTAGGGTTTGTGTACATCATTACTCATTGTTAAAGAAACATTTGCTTTCTCTTTCTGGGTCTCTGCTACTGGTGTGCAGTTTGTAGGGACTTGCTTCTTCCAAATAAAAACTTCCCTTAAATATTTAACAAACCTTTAAAACAGTAGCTCTAGCAAATGATGTGCCAACCAAAACAAAGTAGAAAGAAAGTAAAGTCTGTTGCCTGTTTTTAATCTGCAGAGGCTTGGGGAGACACCTGCTCTGTCCTTCCGTGGGAGTTGAGCTGTCAGAATATGTTAGGATGCTATTTTGTTCTTTTCTTTTTTTTAAAAAAAAAAAGACAGATTTTCATTAGCTACTATTTTTAAAGATGAGTTTTAAATTGCAAAATAACAAACAAAATTACACATCAAATGCAGTCATCTCAGCTTCGGAGTCAGCGGGGAGCCTCTGCTGTGTGAGAGTTTGGGCTACAGGCACAATGCCGTGTTTATCCTAGCTGCATGCTGTCGCTGGAAAGCAAAGTTCACAGTGACCAAAAGGCCTTTTCTGAATAACTTATCCCAAAGGAGAAAACATAAACCCCCGTGGCAAATCAACCCTCTCTTGTAAGCTGTAATTCTTGGAACTGTCTGAGAACATTGTTGCTTCACCATAGAAAGCTTTACCTGTGTCCACTTGAGCGAGACAACCTCCACAAACCTCGGACCGTGGGTGCGGGTACAAGCACTGACTGCAGGTGAATATTTTTACTGATGACTTTTCTTTAACATTCTCCCCCCCCCATGTTTTCTCTCTTTCTTTCTACCTGTGGCTACGGTCAAGAGCTTACAAGACCCTATGAAAAAGCTAGTTGAGAAAGAAGGGAAGAAGAGCACCCCGCGGAGGGAAAGCCTGGAGGCTGCTGCACAGGAGCCTAAGCAGTAAGTCCCCAGCCCCTTCCTCTGGATGCATGCATCCGTCCTTCTCACAGGGGAGGCTAGTGCGTCCTCATAGCCAAGCCCAGTGAGCCCACCGACACCCAGGGGTCACCCTGTCCTCACCATCCTGCTGCCTTGGGAAAGAAAGTCAGGTGTCCCCATGACGGCTCCATGGGCTCTCTGCTGTCTGGCTCTGGCCCTCACTGTTGTCATCAGCACTCACAAGAGATCCTAGACGGGAATCCCCCCACCTTTCCTCTTCTTGAAATCTATGGCTTTTGAAATTGCTTAGCCATGCCTGTAGTCTAGAAACATGTGGGATTGTGGCCTTTCCCCACTCACCACTCTGGCTTTCTGCTCTCCTCTGAAGCAGAGGATAGCCCAGAGTGCAGGAGGAAGTAGCTCCCCGGCCTCCATTTCTCACCTGCTGTCATTTAGAAACACGAAAGTGACTATGCAGCAAATGGCACCTGATTGCTAATCTATTCAGGGAGAGGAACTTTGAATGTGCAGCCTGGTCTACGAAGATGGGTAGCCTGGTCTACGGAGATGGGTAGCCTGGTCTACAGAGATGGGTAGCCTGGTCTACGGATATGGGTAGCCTGGTCTACAGAGATGGGTAGCCTGGTCTACAGAGATGGGTAGCCTGTAGACTCAGTTGCTCTGGACCGGCTGGCCTAGGAAAGCGCAGGAGCCATCATTCCCCACTCTACGCCTTGTTTACACACCTCCCATTTAGATGACAGCTTTCTGGTTAGACAGGCTGACATTTTCACCCTAGTTCTCAGAAAGTTTGGGATATCCTTTTAGTTCCATAGACATATCTGTTCCCAACATTAGCCCATTTTTAATTTTAAAGAAAAGCCTGGAAAGTTTCTCTGGTGCAGAATGCAGACAAGTTTTCACAGGCTGTGATGTGGACCTGCACAATTGCCTCCTGGCAAGGAGCAACCAGTGACTGCCTGCTGCATGCTGGCACAGTGTAGAGGCTGCTACATGATGGCCTGGCGCAGTGTAGGCACTGCTGCATGCTGGCGCAGCATAGGCGCTGCTGCATGCTGCATGCTGCATGACGTAGGCGCTGCCACATGCTGGTACTGTGTAGGCGCTGCTGCATGCTGGCATGGTGTAGGCGCTGCTGCATGCTGGCATGGTGTACGCGCTGCTGCATGCTGGCATGGTGTACGCGCTGCTGCATGCTGGCATCGTGTACGCGCTCTCTGTGGAAGCCCTTCTCCCTTGGATCCCCCATGTATTCAGTCTACCATGTCCGCACTGTGTAGAGAATGAGCTGTAGCTTGGGGATGGTAAGGTACTGTGGTGAGCCCCATTAGAGGCTGCGCCAGAGTAAGTCCCACACAGCACCCTTTTATCATGTAAGTGAATGCCATCCAGATACTCAGAAGACTCTTGAGGGGTTTCCTTTCACTAATTCGGATTTCTCAAGTGTCTTAGCACGTCTTCTTTGAGAGCTCCAAAAGCATACCAGTCACTATTCTAAATGACAGTAGAAAGTTACGAGGAATTTTGTTCAGAAATAGCAGGTAAATGCTAGGAAGTACCAAGTGGGTGGGGGTGCTGGAGGGTCTGCCTGCAAAGTCCTGGGAAGAGTTTGTTCCAATGGGCAAGCGCTCCTGGGTTTGGGAGGGAAGTGACCCTGCCCTCAGCCTTCTATGTAGTTTTCCATCTCCTTTAGCACCAGGGATACAGAATTAACCACTGCCAAGCCATCTCTTTCTATAGCTTTTCATAGCAGAAGCTATGTAAATGCATTGCAGTTATCCCTATGTGTTCATCAAGATGTTGACCAAGTATGTGCCTTATGGTGAAGCCGTGCTCATGTATGAAGATGCTGTGTTACAAAAAGCAAGCAGTGCTATTTCTTCCGCAGAAAATCGATGCCTCTTTCTGTGTCTGCATCTCTCTTCCTCTACCCCTGTGTGTGTGTGTGTGTGTGTGTGTGTGTGCCTGTGTGCCTGTGTGCCTGTGTGCCTGTGTGCCTGTGCAAGGGCAGGGGTTGTGGTAAATGAAGAAATAGATACTGCACTGAAGAATATAGCTATACCATAAACATCAATTTGCCATCACCCCTCAGCTACAAGGTATATAATCTCCCTGCTTTGGTTTGCATGTGTGACTTTTCCTGCCTGTGTCTCTGGGACCGGAGAACTCACTGGGAAATTGCTTTGCTTAAAGACCTGTTCTTTTATTTTTTTTAAATTCAGCTTTAACTCGAGGTGTAACTCGGCCTTCTTTTTATTTTAAGATTAATTTCTTTGGAGGATGAGAACCAGCACAAAGAATCCTCTCCTTGTAAGGGTAAGTTTTAATTTCCATTTCCATTGCTTCAGAGACCCTGCTGGAATGTACTCCAGCCAACTTGTTTCTCTTTCTGGTAAATTACCTCTCGGTTGGTTTTTTTTTTTTTTCCATCTTAAGAAAAGGCTGTACTAATCTGCTTCCTGTAGTCTCTGATGTTAGTGCTACCAACCCTTTAGTAGTACCAAGAGACATTGTGTGGTTTGAACCAGAAACTTCGGCATCCTCCTTGTGGTGGGACATGGCAGATAGCCACTCCTTTCCAAGAGATAGGATTTCTGGGCTGCTCTGAGGAGTAATTTCTGTATCATGATAATAGGTTTCTCTTATGACAAGCCAGCTTAAGCTGAATTTTAAAAAAAAATAAAAGAGCAGGTTTCTTTAAGCAAAGCAACTCCCCAGTGAGTTCTCCGTCCCGGAGACACAGGCAGGAAAAGTCACACATGCAAACCAAAGCAGGGAGATTATATAGCCTGTAGCTGAGGGGTGATGGCCTATTTGCCATAAGGTGGGTTTGCACCCAAGTGTGGTCAAAAACTTAGCACTTTTGGCGGAGATTGGGTTGCTGGCAACTTCAGGGGAGAAACTGCTCTGGTCGCCAAGAATAGGGAACTGGGCTTTTTGGCACCTTTTCTTTCCTGGACTTTCTCTGAGAGGGTGGGGTTTGGAGAGAGAGGAGTGGGATTTTCTGGATCAAGCAGGAGTGAGCTTGAGGTTCCAGCCCAACAGGTAGCCCTAGCTCCAGGTCTTAGTGCAGTCTTAATATCACATCCAGGTGTGATCAGTGGTGATTTCTGGGTTGGCGGTCCTCGTTCCTCATTGTTGGAGACTGAATTGCCCCGACTTTGCCCTCCCAAGTGAATCCTCAGGCCATATTAAGGAGTGGCACCAGCTACCTCAAGGTGAACTGAAGCCTACCTTAGGAGGAGGCTCTGTTGACTCCTTATCGTAAAGGTACAGACTATGGAAAATTATAGTAAAACCAATATGTATCGGTGTTGAACCCTTCACCAGGAGTTAAAATCTCCATAGATGGAAAGGTGGTTGACATTATATAGGTAACTAAAGATGTTGTATCCGTAACAGAAATCGTCCAGCCTTCTGTTCAGACAGGCCCTCCTGGGGACAGAGTCTCCTCTTCCCTGCCTTGAGCCAGGAAAGGAAATGTGTGAAACAAGTCCTAGAACTGTTCTTCTGCTCCATTCCTCTTCACCCTGGCTCTTCCCACTTTTCCAAGTGGCTAAAGCCATTTGCTATTGTAAGACTTGTCAAAGGAAAATATATGTTTGAGCAAAGGAATGAGCCAGGAAGAACCAGGAAAGGTAAGAAAAGCGAAATTCTAGAGTCTGAGAAAAGTAAGGTCTAGGCCTGATTTCGTGGCCCTGGACAAACCGTCTGTGTTAATCCAGGCCTCCAACCTCAGTGCCCCTCTGTGAACTTATGGCATGAATATTGTTTGGGACTCAAGATCATAGAGTAGAACATACTTAGTTCTTTGGGAAAATGTCAACTCCAGTTTCTTATATTCATAAAAAAGTTTCAAATCTATATAACTTAGATAGATTTGTACAGTATATAAAAATGCAAAGTTTCTCTTTTCTTATATAATTCAATTGGTGTGATATTTCTATACTGTTTTGAGATTCGAATCCATTATCATTAAGTGGCATCTGTCTTATTCTGGGACCTGTTGAAGGTCTGGTGAACACGAGCAAACTGAATTGAGACTGTCCTGTCATGTGCCTACTCACGCATGTACAGCCACACTTGATTGCTTATTGTGAGCCAAGTTAGTTCAAGGGACAGAGTTTCCCCACGTCCCTTAGTCCTACAGATGCTACTTTCATCTAGCATCGCCCGATCCCAGCATGGTGTTTATAAGAATCAATGAGCCTAAATAGAAGCCCCCTTATCACTCAAAGTCCACTTGATATAATCTTTCCTTCTAGTGCTCTATATTTGATGGGTATTTCAAGTATGAAGTGACCTGTTTCTTCCATTAGAGTGTCATACAAAGTATTACCTGCCCCCAGCCTTCTGTTACCGCTGACTTGCCTCCTTACCCACCAGGCATGCCCTTAGCGTCTACTGGTCTTTCTAGCGTCTCTGTAGCTATGGTTTTCAGTCTTTAAAAACTAAAGATTCTTTATTGAGAATTCAGTATTCCCTTTTTCATTTTAGCCAGGCCTATGTGGTTACTATTTGTTAGTGATACCAAGTAATAGCCGATGACTTATCATTCATTTTCCATGGGTGAAAATAGAAAGATAAATAGAGTATCGTGTGGGTTATCCATCAAACAAAACAGAGATTCTTTGGAAATGTCAAATTTAAAATTAGTTAAATGAATTGCATAAAATTGAAATTCCAGATTTCAATTTGGAAATCAACAGCTAATAGCTGACGTAAAGGGGAAACGGAGGACCACTGCCTTACATGAGCTAGCTGAGACCTTTTATGCTTTCTCACAGTGTGTATTTACCTCACACATAACTTATAAAAATGTACCACTGTGGGCTGCTCATAACCAACTGCATACGTTGTGTTTCAGCTGAAGAAGAGAAAAGTACTCCGTCATCTATAGACAAAAGCCCTGTGCACGACGCATGCTCAGGTAATCTAAAGACAGACTTCCCAGTTTGAATGATTTATTCAAACTCCGAGTGAAATGGAGTTGACTGATAATTTGTTTTCTTTCTCTTCTCTTAAGGACCAATAGATGAACTATTAGACATGAAACCCGAAGAAGGTAAGATTTACACATTCTTTGAAGTTTATAATTTGATTAAATTAAGTTCTCTTTTATTGGTGCCAGAAAACTCAATAGTTATTAAGAGTCCAAAATGCCCCTGAGATTCTGAGCCAAACATCAGAAAATCCCTTGGCCTGGAGATTGGCATTCTGTCCTGATCATACAGGTTCTTTACAGCATAGTTACTGACCTGACCCAAGCCACCCTGTGGACCTCGGTTAACCAGGGTATGATTCAGCTCACTCTGAACTTGGCCTGTTAGACGTCTGCTCTTGTGAAAGATGCTTGGGAGAAACATTTAAAGGAAGGAAGGGTGGGTTATCTTGGCTCATGGTTCCAGTCCATGGTCTGCTGGCTTTTTAACTCTGTGGCAAGTCAGAAACATTGTGGAGAAAGAGCATGGTGGAAGAGCCACTCACCCGAAAGGCAACAGGAAGGAACCAGCACGAAGACACGCCCCCAGCTAGCCACTTCCTTCATCTCAGCACTTCCACGGTTCCACCACCTCCCAATTATTTACTTAAAATTTGAGTCAGTCAGTGGGTCAGCTTGACTAGGGCAAAGCCCACATGGTCTAGTTTTCTCTGAAACACAGATACTCCTAGAGGTGTCCTTAATCGTCTCCTACATGGCCGTCAATCCAGTCCAGTTAAAACTCAAGATTATCCGTCAAGGTATGGACAGAATCCACATAGTATTAGAGAAAAAAGAATCTCTCAAAGGTACAAAGTCACTATAAGTTTGCCAAGAACTTCCCAGGACTTGGAATACAGACTCACAGGTAGAAGGCTCCTTGCCTTGTGAATGTCTTACTGAAGGCATCATGCTATGCAATATTCCATCAGAATGGTACAGATTGGTAAACCAGAAACTATACCAGTAATTAAATGAATGAACAGACAGTGTGAGTGGCCATTTGTAGCCCCCATTTTTGTAAGGACCTTTCCCCTCTGGTTTAAGAATAAAACATTTTAATGGAATAAAAATATCCTTTATAAATTAGAGTACTGAAATATTTTAATCTTACTAAAATGAGATAGTACAGCAAGCCCTCAAGTATCTGCCACCCAGTTTCAACAACTCCTAACATTTAATGAATGTATTAATAATCATATGCATGACCCAACTTATTTTGATGGATTGATACTCCTCCCAACCCCAGAGTCTTGTCTATATGGTTTTTCCTTTGTTCCTAACTCTATTTAATTTTATTATTTTAGTAGACTTGATTTTTGAATAGGTAGTATATTTATACTAATATAGACGATAATAGAATATTATATTTTAAAAACTCACCCCCATTTCTGTAAACTGGCTCACACCCCATCTTGACAGCGAAGTGCCTCTTCTATGCCCCCAGCCTTCTAGAGCTTTCATACTCAGACACAGAAAATAGGAGTCCGTGTTCTTGCTTCCTCTCCCTTTGTAAGGGGTATAAAAAGATGTGGATTTTTTTTAAAGTAATGATAGATTGTGACAACCTTAGCCCCAAAGCCAGCACCTCCTCAGGGAATTAACTCAGAAGGGCTACCGCTTGCAATAGTCTGCTGGCTTTCACAGCTTCCCCATGTGCCAGTGCCCATCGGATGAAGACTGACGTCTGCTTATTGAAAGCAAGTTTCATGCCCCGTTGCTTTTAGCTCTGAAGATGAAGCTAGATGTGCTCTTCCCTTGTACAAGTACTGGTTCTCAGGCAAAAAGATGGAGTCACGGGACTCCCCAATCAAATGCAATGCCACATAAGCCACCCTGTCCCTTTATCGCTGCTGCCCCACAGAGCTCTCCCCTGGCTCCCACTGGGGGGGTATCAGCGCTGAACCACAAGTCTAAAGATGCTCTTGACACACAGGGAACTTGTGGTGACTGAAGAAAAGAGAACGCTGCTGCTCTCTTCACTTCAGCATGCAGCATGTCTTTTCAGAGCTGCCGCCAGCCTAAACTCTGAATTAAAATGCGGATCGTAGTACGCTAAACTTCAGATGTGAAGAAATCAAAAGCACTTAATCCAAGGGTGGCTGATTTTATAAGACTTGGGACCTCTGGCCCCAGCTCCACTTTCTTCTACTAAATCATAAAGTAATAGAAAAACAATGCTTGACCACACAGTATAAAAACATTTAATAAAATATTGGTGACATTGTAAGATCTTGAAAGTGGATCTGAAGTCACCATATACCGCACATGACATGTGGCCTGGATTCGTGAATTAGAGCATGCAGAAATCTTTGTGTTCCTCAAGTTGGGCCCTCCCCGCAAATAACATCCTACTGAACAAAAAGATGTAGTGCAAAGGAGATGAAAATTTAATGAGTTCAACTTCCCAAATCTTATCACTAAGCCTTTACCAAAAACAGAAGGTCTAGGCCAATTAAAAAGCAGAACAAAACTATTGTCTTTATTACAAAAACGTGTTTGTTGTTTGTCCATGCTCTGTTACTGCTTGTGTCTCTAAATTCTGGCCAGGTGTAAGGATGATAGTTCGTTCAGCAGCTAGCCGAGGTCTAGGTGATAACCTTTAGCCCACAGCGATCACGTGCCCCACAGCGATCACGTGCTATCCCACGTTGCCTGGCTTCTCCGGAGTCGCGGATCTGTCACCTGTAGTCATCCTTACTGTCACATGAGAGATCGGATCGCTTTGCCTCAGGACAAACAATGACCAAGTGCTAAATTCCATCTGCTCTCATAAACCCCTCCTCCCTTCCGCTCAGCATTCTGGGAAATGCTGCTAACCTGGGTCACCTCATGAAATAATTATGCACTTTTTCTTCAGAGTGCTGGGAAGAGCTCCTCCTTTACACTTTAGACAAGCCCTCTACCACTGAGCCACACCCCCCAGCCCAAGGACATAGGCTTTTAAAAGAACTACTGAAGGCAGGAGTGTGTCAGCAAACACCTGGAATCCCAGCCCCTGGGAGGGAGAGGGTTAAAGTTCAGGAGATTAAAGCCACCCTCGACTGCGTGACCTGTTTGAGGCCAGCTCAGGCCACATGAAACTCTGCTTGATGAAACCAAATAAATAATAAAATAAATGTTCATAGCCATGTAGTAGTGTGCTGTGCATGGGATTATTCCTATAGAGATTCTTAAAGACTTGCTCCTGCCCTATCAGGGGCGAGGTGACTTGCTAAGCTAATACTAAAACGGAGGGGCTGGGTTGTAACACTCAGGTGTTTTTGTGTGTGCTACTCTTGTTTCTTCAGAAAGCACACATGAACACTTACCCCACCCGGGCCCCTGTCAGTTGAGGTTTTTATTTATTATTATTTTTAAACCTGAAGGAAGTTTTTGAAAGCGGCATTCTTCGATTCCAAACAAGAACAATCTGCTCGCAGAGGCTGAGAAAACTGTTCTTCTGTGTGGACAGTGTCAGGTGGTTTTCTGCTGTCTTCCCCCGCCATCCTTCGGGTGACAGGAGGGTAGTGTTGGTGTTTGGGGTTTCAGCGGCTCTGCAGCCCTGTGGCCTTTAACATTAGTCATTCTGTGGGGCGTGGGGAACAGGGAGAAACCCAGAGAAGTCAGCCTTCCTGTTTCACACAGATGAAGGTAAATCAAGTGACATTTATCTTTTTGTTGTCCTGTGTTCTCGTTTTCTGACTGTGTAGCTGTTTCCGTGTTCTGTGCCCCTAGTTTATGCTGAGGTCATGAAACTCAGTATGATTTCAAAAGCACTATCTGGACCAGTTTTCCACACTCTGCCTAAACTTGAGTTTCCTCTACTTTGGGGCTTTTTTTTTTTTCAGTCTAGAACTCACTGGTTCAGGACCAGTTCTTCTAGGGAATGTTTCCCAGGCCCCAGGCTTCATATTTCTCAGGGTTGAACAAGAGAGCCATATTCTGCCTCTGTGTCTGCATGGTACCTCGAGGAGCACGCTGGCCATAGACACCGTCACATGTTCACAAAACGTTCCTAGTTTGTGTGTGAGAACCCAGTCAGTTCTCTGTCAGCATACAGCAAAAACAAAAACCAAAACAAAACCCTACCTACGTTCTGAAGGAAAAGCAGTTCTCTTCCCCAGGGAGACAACATTGTCAGGTGGCCCTAATAAACTTCATCACTGGCAGAGCATACGGGCATCCTGCATGCCACCGTGGGGAGAGCTACCTTACGCCTTAGCCCGGAAATGCATGCGCAAGTGTTTGGACAAGGAATGATATCACAGTTGGTGTAGGCAAAGGAGCAGGGTGGGAGGCCGTCTCCTGGAGCTGCAGCTGCCTTACCAGTAGGCACACCACAAAGGATAAGATAAGACTTTGTGGTCAGGAGTTGGAGAACTTGGATTGGAGGCAGACATTTGGAGACGCCGAGCCAAAGGAAGTTGTGGCCCACAACTCGGTAGCCGTCTTTGTTGGTCTGCGTGGGTGGACGCGCTGACCAGCCTTCTCCGGAGGACATTATGGCATCTCTCCATGCTTTCTTTGTCTCTGGTTGAGTGGTAGTTTCCAACAAAGATAAGAGCAGCTCAGTTCTCCGGGGCCTGCCGACAAGCTTCAGTCCTCAAGTCCCGACTTGCCTGGTTGCAGACCTAAACCTGTCCATTTGGACTTGTAATTAAGGTTCTCTTACAAGTTATGCATAGTAATTTCAGGCATCTTAATTATCAGTGTAATAATCAGGAGGTTTCTGGGTTTTATGGTTCAAGTCAGTGCCAGTTTCCTTGCTTTTAGCAACATAATAAGTTCTCTTAGAGGAACGCAGTTCACTGTGCGGCCTGCTTTAACTGTTAAATAGCCAGAACGTGATGACATTTTTAGTTGCAACTTTTTATTAATAAATTTTAAAATAAACAAGCAGAATGATAATAGCAGACCATACTCAATGGTGCACTTCAGTAGGGGCGAAACCTGAATCTGACTGACTTGTGAGACCGTTTCCTCGGCTCCGTGACTGAAGTGTTTGTGTTTGATAGGCACCGGATCCGTTTAGTTATAAGGTTGGAAGCCGGTGTTGAAATGGGTTAGGTTGGACTTTTGCTTAAAGTGCTCTCAGCCATGTAACTGAGGGTGTTCTGTGCTATACTGACTCAAGCGAGAGTCAGGGACTGGCTGAGTGCTGTCTAAATTCCCTTTCTGCCTCTTGACATTGTGTCCTTCTGCATGTTGACTTTATTTCCACTCACAGCCTCTGATTTGTATCTCTGGATCTGAGACACCCAAAGAAGGATGGGTCTTTTTCCATCCACTTTTCGTATAGCAAATACAAAGACACCTGTAGCGTACGTCATCCCGAGTCAGTCACTGTGGCCTGAGAAGGTGGCCAACTCCAACCTGCCCAGCCACACACACACCTGTAGTGGGCGAGCAGGATCACAGAGGGACAGTGTGCTTCTCAGGGGAAAACACCTGAAGGAAAGGGAAGAGAAGCTAGTTAGCAGAAGCCACTCATGTCTGTGCTAAATACCAAGACATGAAGCCTAATCACTAAACATGAAATAGAAGTTTTATAATCGGCTTATGTGTAGAGGACACCATGCTTATGATCCCTTGTTCTGTGTTTACTGGGCTCTTAGCCATCCCAGCCACCACAGGGATGCCTCCCCAGTTCATACTGAAATGACTGTCCAAGGAAAGCGCATTGCTAATTCACTCAAAGTCCAACCGAACAGGTCTCATTTACGTGGGCTTGACTCAGTAATCATATGACTTCAACCAGGAAGGAAACCAGGAGAAATGGTTTGGGTGCTCCAATGTCAGCAGAAAATAGGAGGTACAGAGATTTGAAAAGTAACCACAGGTTAAGGCGATGAGTCTGGGAGAGACTGAAAGAGAATTCATAAGTAAAGGCTTGTGTTGAGGGACACACCTGATACATTGTGGGTGTTGTACCCCAGCGTCTTCCTGTTTGGCGGCAGCGTGCAGGTGAGCAGCCTGCCTTACCTTCCTGCCCAGCCTGCTGGCTCCTGCTGTGCAGGGAAGCCTCTTCACAGAACCAAATTGCCGCTTTTCTCGTAGTACGCCTACAGGCTATGTCTGGCGGCAAATGTCTTTGATAACATAAACAATAAAAATGCTTAAATTAGGCACTTGTCTGATTAAAGTGATGTTTTGCCACTATTTTAAACCACGGTGATAGGAGTTACTAGATTTTTTTCCCCTTTCTTGATTTATAGCCAGTTTGCTGGTTCATAAAAAAAAATCCCCTAAATCTCTAGATCTTTATGTTACATGTGGGTAAAAACAGATCCAGCAGAAGAACAGAGGGAAGCTTTATTTAAAACAATAACCTTAGAATCATCATAGCTGTGAATATATTTGAGGAAAACCTGATAATTTTATTTACCCTGATCATCAGAATTTCAATGTTGCTCAGAAAAACATAGGGACCATGATATAATAAAAAATGGTTTCAGTTTGCAAGTGGCAATTAGATTCCACAAACAAAGCAACACTTGATACACCCCTCAGCCCCCAGTCTTAAAATAGGTAGAAAACCTCAATGACAGAGCTTGCCATGGGATTTCTGAGAGTCGTGTCCACTCTCCTTGTAAGTACTGGGCGGCGGCGGGTCAGTGTTTAGATGTGAGAATGGATGTCTCTGCAGTCGTCCAGGCTGATGACTTCAGTGTAGTCTCCCAGCTCCCTGACAGTGCACGCTGGCTCTCGGGCCTGGCGAAGGTCTGCTGAGGTGGCTAGTTCCCCTCAGGACTAGGGCTCCCTGCCAGCTGTCACACTTCTGTCTGCGGCCCACAAAGTGAGCCTGTCACTCTCTGCTTGCTACTCTCAGGCACACCAGATCCACCTTTCCTCTGCTTCTTGCAGCTGTTGTTGCAGAGACATCTGTCTTGGTTGTTGATGCATCCCCTGACATGCTCCCCTGGGCCAGGGCGTGGTGAGGTTTCTCCCCAGCTTGGGTGGCAAGACAGGCTGCCGCACGGTTTGTTGGCTGCTCCAGCCCAGGCAGCGTGGATTGAGGGCTTGTGTGGGAAGAGTTGGGAAACCTTACAAACAAAGAACTAAGATCACCAAGAGCTTTCAGCCCTGGATTCATTTCAGACCTGGGGAATGTTTTGTCAAATCTGCTTTTATGTTAAGGGAAAACCCAAATCCTAGATGGGTGTGTGTATGTGTGTGTGTGTGTGTGTGTGTGTGTGTGTGTGTGTGTGTGTGGTAGAACATGTTTCAGTGTAATGCTCAAAAACAGGATTTGCTTTGGATGAAGGGGGACAAGGAAATATAGAAATCAAAATTTATTTTGACCTCCGTTTAAACAAGCGTGTCATGGGATACATACATCTCTGTTGTGATTACTTTCCCTTAGATCCAGCCATCATTCAGTTTGTCCCAGTTGGGCCCTATGACAGCTCTTCCTGACGCTCGAGCTAAGAGGTCATGTGCTTTGTGCTCTTTTGCCTTCACCAGCTTGCCTGGGTCCCATGGCAGGGACCCCAGAACCCGAAGGTGGGGATAAGGATGACCTCCTGCTGTTGAATGAGATCTTCAGCGCCTCCAGCCTGGATGAAGAAGAGTTCAGCAGAGAGTGGGCTGCCGTGTTTGGAGATGACCGTCTGAAGGAGCCAGCCCCCGTGGGGGCCCAGGGAGAACCAGACGCCAAGCCCCAGATCAGTTCTGGATTCCTTCCTTCGCAGCTTTTAGACCAAAACATGAAAGATCTACAAGCCTCTCTCCAAGGTAGGTTCCACAGTGACTAGAAACTTGATTTTGCTTCTTCATCCTTTCCCACCCTTAATACAGAAGTTTATTTGTTCTGAGTATGCTTTCTGTATTTTTACTTTATAACCAGTATCTTTTAATTTCATTATTAGTGGTAGTATTTTTTTATAATTTTTTTATATCAAGTGACTTTTTAGCTGAAATCTCCAAATCATACCTCAACTTAAAGGTGTAGTGTTAGGCTCAAGATCAGTTGTTTCTCATAATTTTTCCCTCTGTCAGTACTTCCTTAGGAAAGTTACGGGAGGTCTTCACCCTTATTTTCTCTCTTGGATTTAAGGAAGTTTGTGACATGCACAAGAGGATCTTGCCTTTGCAGTTAAAACCCTGTGGCCTAGTCATCCCTGACTGCCCACGCCTGCATCTTCCATATACCCATGAGATGTGCTGCCTAGATCCCTGTAAACATGCCCTCTCTTTAGGTACATTTCACTGGGCCTTTTAACTTTGTCTCCTCTTCTATATCATGTTCCCTCTTGTTCTCTCTACACCTTGACCTGTCCCTACCTTGTGTATGCGCCGACTCAGCAGTTCCTGTTCTGACTCTAGCACACCAAGTAAACCCCATCGCCACCTCAGAGCAGAGTTTCCACCCTGAGCAAACATGCTCTCTCCTCAGAAGGGTTCAGGGCGCACTGGGGCTCAGCATCAGGCCACATGCTGGTTGAGCGTCGCTGGTGTGTCCCCCACAGCGATTCAGAGTGCGATAACAAAGCTCATTGGTGAAGTCTGAATTTCAAAAACTGGTCTCGAGAAGGAAACCATTTTCTTCTCTCGCGAATTTTTTTCTTCCTCTCATGTTACCTCTGTCACGAAAATAGAAACTACTCCTATTAAGAAATGTTCAAATTCTTTTGGTTTTTTCTATGAACTTAAGCTATCTCCCTAATAAACATGTTTATCTGGCACTTACAGTGGAGGACAAATGGTGGAGCGGGGATGATTAAGTAATTATGGGCTATTACAAGCGCTGGTCTTGGGAAATGAGATCATTCATACAGGAGCTGGTGGGCAAGACAGAGAGAGAAAGTCTTCCTTTTCTCTGAGCTACCTCTCCCCTTCTACCTTCCCTGGGAATCCTGCTCCGCAGCTGTCTCAGATGGTAGTGCCATGGAGTTGGAGGCGGCGGAGAGAGCAGATGCAGGAAGTCTAGTCTGCTCTCTGAGTTTCATCTCTGGTTTCACCTCTCCTTCACTGGGTGAAGCCAGCAAGTCTGCCAGCTCTCCTGACGTTTACCCTAACCCTCCTGACAGACCTGGGAGACTCTAGAGGCCAGATTCTCAGCCCACCTCTGTGAGGTTCTGTCCTCCCTCTGGCCCTGTTGCCCAGTGATCCTTAGAAGGCCCCTGGTGTGGAGACTCCGAAGCCCTGCTGCCACGGGAGCAGGTGGCTAACAGTCACTGCAAGAGTGAGAAAGCAGAGCTCCAAAGCCTCATCCTGGACAATGTGTGAAAAGCTCTGGTCAGACACAACCTAAGAGCTGTGACTGTGGGCTTTGCACTTACTTCAGTCCGAGAGAAGGCACCAAACCACTTGTGGGGCAAAGGAGGGAGGTGTCCAACAGCAAGCAAGAGATAGGTGTGAGCTGGGAAGAGAAAGAGGCTCCACTCAGGGAAGCCAGGGAAGCCCAGGCAGTCTTGAGGTTGCATCCTAAGGCGTTAGCAAGCATCTGTGAATGGCAGGCAAAACTCTCTGCCTTCCTGGAATTCACTTTCTAATGGGGAGAAAGTAGGAAATGATAAACAATGAGAAAGCCAACACAGTAGGTAAGAGAGGACTCAGTGGTAGACAGAGGAAAATGAAGCTCAGGAGAGCCAGTACTGTGGGGTGGCAGGGAAGCTACACAGAGTCTTGCTGGGAAGGTAGGAGCCAAACAAGACTGAACAGGATGAGAATTAGCTACCTGGGCAGCTAACTGTTGTTGACCCCATAAGGTAAGAATATACATAGCATGCCACGGTCTACGGGAAAAACCTTTCTTGGAGCTAACTGGATGAGAGTGAGAGGCACTAAGGTGGGGGGAAGGGCTCCAGTGTAAAAGGACAAGACAGCATTATAAGATGGGCCATATATGGCAAGAGAAGCTAGCCTTCATGGGGCATGCACACACTGGGTAAATCTCTGGCCGCCATGTTGAAGACCAGCATGGCTTCTTTAGCCGCAGTCTTTGTTATTTAACAGCATCATTTTGCTTGTTAGAGTCTCCTCTCCCCCTGTGGACTTCTACCCAGCCTAATGTTAAAGTTATCTGGTGACTATAGAGTTGCCTTTGCTTTATAAATGGGTACCAGCAGAATGCCTAGAGGATTCAGTACATCAAATGTAAATGTCTACATGGTTTAAAAGAAGAATATAGCCCTTCATTGTCCCCCACAGCTCCATAATCTCAATGGGAGCAGCTTTCATGCTACCCCAATGCTGCCCTGATTCAGGGAACTTTCCAGGTGCGTCTGGTATAGACACAGGCAGGCTGCTTGCAGTGGCCGAGCACTTGGAAGGCTTCTGTCAGGATTCCAGAATCTCATCCTCCAAATAAGAAAGGATGAATGTTAACCTGGTATTTTCTTTTCATTGCATTCGTGGGTGAATGGAGAGTCCACCTAATGTGTATGAATAGTTGTTTGTAAATATGAGTTTAATGATGACTATTAAAACCTGACCACATCATGTTAAAATGGATTCCTCCAGTTAACCAGATCATGTCAAAACCTAAGTTCAGTAACAACTGAAATAATTAGGACACTAAATTCAGCGTAGGGAGGTGGGGCATGTTGTCATGTTGGCTCAGCGGCACAATGTGGGAGGGAATTGAGACCAGCTTTGTTTTGTGGTTGCCCTTTTCCTCCTCACACTGTAGGAGTGGCAACTCTCTCTACAGCTCTCTAGGTTATTACTTCAGATTTAAGTAGGTGAGGTGTCGGTCTAGGCTTCTTATCCCAGCAGCACCTTGTCTGTGGGTTAGCTCCCATCTCTGAGAGGCTAAGGTGTAAAATTGAGTAATTCTGCAAATCTACCAGCCATAGAGAGTAAGATAACATCAGCCTGTGCTCAAGACAGCATACGCTGGGTGCCAAGCACTGTGCTCTCTTGTTACCTGTGCCAACTTATCCATTTAACCTGCTGCTTCCTAGGTAAACGGTATCACCATATACACTACAGATATCAGAAAACCAAGGAAAGAAGCAGTTTGTTGACTCTGTAGTGAGGAGCGGCAGTGACCTGCTTCCCGCCACCTGGCTAGCTTTACCCGAAATAATTACACGGAAACTGTATTCTTTTGAACACTGCTTGGCCCATTAGTTCCAGCCTCTTATTGGCTAGCTCTTACATATTGATCTAACCCATTTCTAATATTCTGTGTAGCATCATGAGCTGGCTTACCAGGAAAGATCTTAACCTGCGTCTGTCTGGAATGGGAGAATCATGGCGACTGCCTGACTCAGCTTCTTTCTCCCAGCATTCTGTTCTGTTTACTCCACTCACCTAAGGGTTGGCCTATCAAATAGGCCAAGGCAGTTTCTTTATTAACCAATGACCTTCCTCCATCAGGCCCAAGGTCACTCTTAGGGTAAAAGCAGACAGACATTGAACCTGGGCACTCTGACTAAGGAGATGAGCCCATGCCTGCCACAAGGACTTCTGGGTCCTCTCGGTGTGATGTCTGACAACATAGGAAGTTTTCTCCAGACCCTTCAGGCATCTGCTTGCTGTCTCATGAGCAGGGCTTATAGTGATCAGCCTGCCTGTGGGTTTCCTGGCTTCAGAGAGGAATCAGGATACCAGGACACCAGGGCAGACAGCAGGATAAATGGAGTTATAGAGAGACAGGGTCGTTATCCAACAAAAATTGAATGGCCATCCAGAGTAGAATAATTGAAATTGAGCAGTCATAGACATCTTTATGGATAATGTTTGGCCACATCTGTGCATTGTTTCACTGTTGTCCTGGCTCTCTGAAAGGACTGAGACACCTGCAGGGTTAGGTCAGAGGACAGAGTAGAGGGCTCTGCATGCCTCAGTCATTAGGGATTCCCATGCTTTCATTCTTTATCTTCCTCTGGTATAGGAGCCTCTTATTCATTCCCAGCAGCCCAGACTCCAGAAATAATCACACAGAAACTATATTATTTATAATACTGTTTGGCCAATAGCTTAAGTGTATTGCTAGCTAGCTCTTACATCTAGAATCAACCAATGTCCTTTATTTTATATTTTATCACAAGGCTTGTGGCCTACCAGTAAGGTTCCAATTAACAGCTTGTGTCTTTCCCTTCTGGTGGCTCCATGGCATCTCCTGACTCCACCTCCTTTCTCTCAGCATTCAGTTTAGTCCCTCCCCCCACCTCTATTCTGCCCTGCCAGGCCCAAGTCAGATTCTTTATTCACAGCATACAGAGGGGACTCCCACATCACTCCTCCTTTTCTTCCTCCTCTCTCCCTTCCTCTCTTCAGTCTTTCACCTCCTAGAATGGTTTCTGCCTGCCTTCCTTCTGGCCTCTCCTCATTCTGTCCTGCAGCCCTCCAGGGGACTAGAAAGGAAGAAAATAAGTGTGCCTCCCTCCTGCCTTGCCCAAGTTGTAGGAGTTCACAGCAAAGGTTATATGTCTGATCAGGTCATTCTAGACTGTTGAAGAATCGACCTTAGCTAAGATTCCTGTGTTTCTGGAAGTGTGGCCTGAGAGGGGTAGCCTCACCTGTTTTCTGTTGCTGTGATAACAGCCACAATGAAAAGCAACTTGTAGTTGAAAGGGTTTATTCCGTTTTATAGTTCCGCTTCATAGTTCAGTAGTGAGGAAAGTCATGGCAGAAACTCAAACAGGAACCTAGAGGCAGAACCAGGAGGGAAGACTGCTTACTGGCTTCTTCTCTGTGGCTCATTCAGCTTTCTTTCCTTTCTTTCTTTATCTCTTTCTTAATCCCTGCCCCTCTCTCTCTCTGCCTTTCTTTCTAATTTAATTTATTTTACATTCCTACCCCATTCCCCATTTTCCACTCCCTCCTCTCCTCCCATTCTGCCTCTCCCTCCTCAATCCACTTCTCTGCTGTTTCTGTCCAGAACAGGGCAGGCCTCCCATGGGTATCAACAAAGTATGGCATATCAAGTTGCAGTAAGACTAAGCACCTCCCTCTGCTTGTACTAGGACTGGACAAGGCAACTTGGTATGAGGAATAGGCTCCCAAGGGCTAGCCAAAGCCTTAGGGACAGCCCCTGCTCTCACTGTTAGGAGTCCCACAAGTGGACAGCACAGCCTGCCTTCTTTCCTTTTGTAAAGAAAAGATTTTTTAAAAACAATCTTTTTTATTTTACATATCAATCCCAGTTCCCTTTCCCTCCCCTCCTCCCACTCTCCCACTTCCCCTCCCCCAGCCCACTCCCATCCATTCCCATGGGGAATCAATGAAGTCTGGCACATTACTTGAGGCAGGGCCAAGGCCTTCCCAGCCTAGGGAATGGACTCCAAAAATCCAGTTCATGCACTGGGGATAAATCCTGGCTCCACAGCCATTGGCCCCACAAACTGCCCGAGCCACGCAACTATCACACACATTCGGAGGGCCTACCTAGTTTGGTCCTATGCAGGTTCCCCAGCTGTCAGTCCAGAGTCCCAATAACTTTGTGCATCCTTTGGGTATATTCCTGAGAGTGGTATTGCTGGGTCTTGAAGTAGATTGATTCCCAGTTTTCTGAGAAACCACCATACTGATTTCCAGAATGGCTCAGCCTGTTTTCTTATAAAGCTCAGGACCATCTGCCTCAGAGCGGCACCACCCAGAGCGGGCTGGTCCCTCCCTTATCAACCATTCATTAAGAAAATATTCCCATAAGCATGCCCACAGGTCACTCACAGGGTGGCCGGTCCTCAGCTAAGCATCCCTCTTCCTAGGTGACTTGAGTTTGTATTAAGTTGAAAAAAAAAGATTAAACAGCACTTGTGGCTAGGCCTTCCTGAACCCATGAAGTGATGAGAAAATTATGCCTTCCTGGGACTTCTAAATACGAGTAGGCAGTTCGGCCAGAGAGCGCATACCAAGCAGATACTAAGGAAGCTTTGGAAGGCTTCTTATTGCATAAGTAGACCCTGGTTCAGGAAAGAGTACTAGCTTCTCAGCATCAATGCTCCGGCAGATCTTCTAGCTCTGGATTGTGCAAACTAGATTGTGCAAATCCAGTCGCAATCACGGAGCCTTGGCGTCTGCCGGTCCTCATGGTGCCCAGTTTTCAGATGCTGCCGCCATCTGGGTACACTTTAGGCTTGGGTTATCGAAAATAAACCTCAGAATGAGCTCATCTCTTTCCCCTCCTGAGTGAGCCTGGTGCCAGGTAACTAACATTTCCAGGACTCGATGGAAAAATGTCAAGGGAAAGAGAGCCAGGTGTATTTATGGCAGGAACACTGTGGGCGCTGTGCTTGGGCCCATGGGATTGTTAATTCCGTCAGGGCAGCAGAACTTTCTAGGCCTGCTGAGCAGCAGCTACAAGGCAGGGCTTGGAGAGCTGCAGGATTCAAAGGCCTCTGGTGCTATATAGAAGGAACTTTCGAGACTGACTCCTCCACCCACTCTGTAGATGAGGAAATCCAGGAGCCTCAAAAGGTCAGGTGCCTCGCCAAGTTCTTGCACTTCCCGCCACTGTAGTGAGGGCTAAATTCTCAGCTTGGTTTACAAGGTCCTTTAGTATCTAGCCCCAGTTTCATGACTGCCCACAACTCCCACACCTTCACTTAGCAGGACTCAATGACATAACTGTGCCAAAGAACCAGGTCTTTTTTCCAGATGGCGGTGTTGAGATAGAGACCAAACTGTCCTGGAACTCACTAGATAGCCACGGCTAGCCTGGAACTTTTAGTAATCCTCCTGCCTCAGCCTCTCAAGTGCTGGGATGACAGACATGCACCCCCATACTATGAACCATATTTTCTATCCATCCTCAGAACTCCAGTCATACTGAGCTGTAGTGCACCCAGATCTTTCCACCAACAGGCTTGATACGCGCTCTCCTGGAGCATGCTATCCACACCTACACACGCATAGTGCTATACTTGGCTAACTCCCCCAAAGCCTGTCTGTGTCAGTTCATCCCCACCCCAGCAGTCTGCACTAGCTGTTTCTACTCCTCACTCCCATTACACCCTGTACTTAAATCACCCTCTTACCTCACCTTCTGGGAAAACTGATTTCATGCGTCTCTTCCTCAGGTTGTCATAGAAACAGGATTCACAGTTGTGCTACTTACCACATTTTCAGGTCATAGTTCAGTGCCTAGAATTCAGTGGATGTTTAAAAGATACTAGGAGCCGGGCATTGGTGGTGCACGCCTTTAATCCCAGCACTGGGAGGCAGAAGTAGGAGGATCTCTGTGAGTTTGAGGCCAACTTGGTCTACGAGAGCTAGTTTCAAGATCAGGCTCCAAAACAACACAGAGAAACCCTGTCTTGAAAAACAAACAAAAATGATACTTGGAAGGATGGATGGGCGCATGTGTGGGTGAGTGGGATGGATGGATGGATGGACGGACGAACGGACAGACGGATGGACGGCTGGATGGACAGAGGATGGACGGACAGATGGACGGACGGATGGCTGGATGGACGGACAGACGGCTGGATGGACGGACGGACGGCTGGATGGACGGACGGACGGCTGGACGGACGGACAGACGGATGGCGAGCAGTAAGAGCGAGAACAACTGGCAAAAGACATGACGCTAGGTGAAAAGGTGACAAACCTACGATGTGAACTCCTTCAGACGACACTTTAGTGATTACTTGTATATGCTGAGCTATACAAAAACCCGAATGCAGCATCGCTTACTGCTCTCTAGCTTTGCTGTGACTTAGCTTCACCCACAGGACTCCAGTCCACTTGTGCTGAAGCCCAGTGAGACTGCAGGTGTGCCACGTACCTGACGGGGTCATGGCTGTCCTTGTTGTGCTGCGCCTACTTTGTCCTTCATTGCCATCCCCCATCCCCAGGCTGAGATAGCAGCCCTGCCAGGGCCTTTCACCGTAAGTGGTGAGGCACATTTACAGCGAAGTGTTCTCTCTGGTCCATGTGTTCTGGCTCTGCTGGCTGCCCTTGCTGGGCAGTGTTAGTTCTGGCTCATTGGTGTTTTCCTATGTGTAAGCAAAGGGAGCAGGGCAGCTTTAGCGAGTTTTTATGTGTGTTTCTGCAAATGGGTAGCACATGGACATATCAAAGGAGCCCAGAGCTGAAAGAGTGTTTGTTCCTGAGCTTGGGGCTCCCTCCTGTCTCCACCCTTCGCTACCCCTCTATTAAAAGAATTCCTCTTGATGTAGGGAGACATCTTTCCAGCCACACCTATATGCTAATGCCTCTGCCAACTATCCCTGACTAAGGAACAGTTGATGGCAATTCCTGGAATATTAGCAACACTAAGGTCTCTCGCCACAGCCGTTTTCCTGACAGAAGCCAAGACATGTGAAATCTGGTTGTTGTTCCAGCCATAATCATCCTCCTAGCATCCTTTCCCTAAATAATTTCCAGGGCCATACAAAGGAGGCTGGAATTGCCTTAGGGACCAGTTCAGTAACTGCGATCACATCAGTGCCGTTTTATCTGACCCTCCCCCATATGCATATTCAAGCTGCTACACGGATATGCATGCTAGATGGGCATGTGTGTGACTCTGCATACCAGAGGGAGGAGCCATGATGTCTATATGTCTTTAAAATTGCTGAGGAACACTACCCCACTATCTAGGCCCCCAAAGAGGAGATCACTTCAAGTTCTCTCTCCCACATGTATGTCTTCTGCGGTAAGGAAGCCTCTCCTTATGGATTCTCAACGTTGCTTGTGTAGCTTATAACTGTAGCTGAGCAATAAATACCCAATAGCACCTCATCACAGAGGGACAGATGGATGACATTTGTAGGCTGGGGTATAGTTCAGGAGTAGAACATTTGCCTAGCATATACAGTGCCCTGAATGTGATCCCCAGCACCCCACCAAAAAAAAATACATTTTTTTACTTTATAAAGAAATCTTGCATCATCATCATCCCCTTATGTGGTATGCTCAAAAACACAATTTTGGGTGCTGACAAGATGGGGGGACTGTTACCAAGTTAGCGCTGACCCCTCAGCCTTTCCCGTAACTGATGCTACCGGGCACACATTTGCCCCCACAACTTTCCCTTTCTGCATTGACTGCTTCTATGTGCTTTGGGTCTAGAAGGAAAATGGTTAAGGACCAATTTTCTAGGAACTGGGCAGGTTTTGTTATTCCTGGATCACACCAAATGCTGGTCATTTAAAATTGCTTTATTGGAGTATAATTTACATGCCATAAAATTCACTAGCTGTAAGGGAACAAGGTCAAGGATTTCTCGTAAATTCACATAGTGAAGTTGGAATCCCAGCATCCCAGAAGGCTCCTGGTGGTTGCATATGAATCATGCTGACTGGATGCCTAAGTACTGTTTCAATGAATAGCAATGCTGTTTAGAAATCCTTTCTGTTTTCCATTGTTTTATACCAAAGAAATAGGCCATAGACCATCTGTTTCATGACTTGTCAGTCTTCGTTATCAAGTCTGTGTATTGCCCATCTAAAATGAAGTACTTCCAGCTAGTAAGTATCGGAGACCATATGGGCTGCCAAGTACAAGGTTGCCATCTCTTAAGATATAACACACCAAAAGCGTGCTTCTTGCATTTAAAGGGAGACTTAAATACCTTGTCTTAATTCAAAAGTTATATAGCCAAACCCCCATTGTGTGCCAGGCAGTGTCCGAAATGATACAGAAATGAATAATAAATGACCCAAGGCTTCAAGGGTTCATGATTCCTAAATGTGGCAAAAATACAAACTAATAATATAGTATAATTCTATAATTGAGTCCACCGGAAAGTGTGGACATTAGAATAGCAGGATAAATAAATGTTGTCAATTCTACAATTTCTGTAGCATATAAGGAGTGACATTCTTGCACTGGAAACTGTATTCCCTGACCCATCTGAACTCTCCAATCCAAACACAGTCTCTCTTGAGGACTTTGGTGGAGACTATTATTCCTTACAAAGACATCTGAAACACTGTACGCAAGACCATCTCTGTAAAAGGACAGAGTTTTAGGCACAATGATCCCCATAGTGATGCCCTGTTTGACAACCGACATTTCAACACGGGCTTAACCAGGAAACAGGTACCTGGTCTGTGCTACGTATTTTGAAGTGTTCAGAAGGAAAGCTTTCATCCCTCTTTCAAGAGATAAGACCTTGAACACAAAGAACTAAAGCTGAGGTTCAAAGATTATAGGGTGGATGTCTAAATTAAGGGTGAGTCCTGCTAAGATAGCCAGGACAGTCAACGTTGTGGGCAATGGGACTTGTTTCCCTAAAGCCAGAGTGCTGAAGGCCCCACCCATGCTCTGCAGGCAGGGCACAAGGCTAAGACAGAATGCTGAGTGACACAAGTCAGATGCCATTGTCGGGTATGACCTAAAGTTAGTGCTCACATAGGCTCTCCCTGCTCATCTATTTATTTAACTGTATTAACTCAACTTCCCAATGTACAGGAAATAGCTGCACATGACCCTCTGGGTAGAGACGTGTGGTTACTAGTTCTATTGCTATGTTTATTCAATGTTAAGCCTTCTCCACTTGTGACAGGAAACCATGGCTCTTGATTTTCTAACGGTTTTTGGTGTGGTTATGAAATCACCATTCTCGGCAAGAAAATGGGTATAAAACACAAAAGGCAAAACAGCCCTCTGATACTAGCAGCTTCTTGGCTGCCTTTCAAAGTCCCCATCTTCCTTCCTTTCCCATGTATTTCAATTGGGTGTGACCCCATGCGTCTCTGATTCCCTCAGATTTTTCCCCATCTTCCTCTGCCTTCTTGCTGGAGGCATGGGTTAGAACCATGCATGTGCCCAGCAGCTGCTGAGGTGTTGTGACTGTTCCTGCCAGATCTAATGTCCTTTGGTTTTAAATATTAGGCTGGTCAGAGAGCAGAGACAGTCCTCATGCATGGTCATGGCCAGCACCAAAGACAAGCAATGCAAATGACATCAGCTCTGCACTGAAAGGTAACCGTCTTACCCCTCTGCCACGACAGCTGTCTTCTTCCCGCGGCCCTATTGCTCTTCCTGTATTTCTTTACTAGCTTGCATTTTGCGCATCTAGACCTCAAGTGCCGGGCTGTGGGATGCAGAGTTATGCATGATGCTGGAAATGTCATTCTGACTTTTTCCTGGCTCACTGTCCTCATTCCAATGAGTGTGCGTCCGATCTGTTTATCTCCGTGTGATCCTTGCGATGAGAAGCTCAAGACCAGTGGGGTTAGCTGACCTTAAAAATGCCATTGTTCACCACAAGGCATTGAGTGAGAGTGCCTCGGGGAGGGCGGGGTTTACTGGCTGTCAAACGAGGTCCTTTCAAGCTTGTGAGATCTGTTTTCTTTTGGGACAGGCCACTGAAGTGAGCATCTGCTGGACAGATCTCATGTGCATTCACAGTTCTATCTCTGTTCCTTTGGTTATCACCCCCTTTCTCTTTGACCATAGAGGAAACGTCCGCCCCATTATCATCAGAAAGTGTTCCTATGGTGTTCTAATAATTTGCATCTGGTTTTGCTCCAAGCCGGGACCTGGGGATCTGCGGATTGCCTTAAAGTGCAATCACCTGCCTTAGCTTCTAACTGCAAGGCTGTGATCACTCTCTGCGGACCTTCTCAGACCTTTGCGAGAGGTTAGGAGGAAGGGGAAGTAAGTGTGTAGCATATTTTCACTGGCGCTATCTTTATATCCTCTATCAGGAATTGAGATAAACTAATCTAACTACATCAGTCTTGCCCCATACAGTATCCTCATCTGACCTCCAACATGCTGACTTGAGATTCTCTTCAGTCCAGGGGTTGCCAGGGCTAACCACATAGAATGTGATCAAGGTTACCTGTAGCAACCACCTATTCAGAGAACTATTCTGGCTACTAGGCTTGCCATTACTAGCTATTCCTGTGCATCTCAAATCTTATGTCATAATTAGGATATACATCAATTCAGTCCTAACAAAGTAATGAACCTATTGGGTACTCTGATTAGAAATGGGGAGATGACCCTAAGGTATAAAGTTACTTCATTTAACTCTCTTAACAGTTCAGTGTCCTTTTGAAGAATCAAAGATGCTTTGTGTGCCTCTGATCCCATCCTACGCCTTCACCCTCTGCAGCCAGCTGGCAAGCACATTGCCAGCTGCTCCCTGCTGGAAGGGCACCCTATTAGAGAGACATGTATTCATGCTTCTGACACCTCCACCTGTGGCCGGGGTGGGGAAGCATGGACTACGGAGCCAGTGAAGTAGGTGCTCACATGGGATGATTTATGTGAGAGGGTCGCAGCCTGTTTCTAAATCGCTTGCATGAAACACTCTTTTGAAAATTCTCTCCTCATCTGGAAGACACTTCGGCTGTCTGACCATGGTATTTGGAAAGGTAGGGTGGCTGCTTTGGTGAAACGGCAGTAGAGTGAGGGGCTCCAGTGAGGCCAGATGAAGGAATTTCAAGCCTGCCAAGGGAAGGGAAGGTACTTCAAGGGCCCCTTTGCCTTTGACAGGAAAAGGTGAAAGGGGCAATGGCCATAATGGCAGAGTGACTTGGCATGGGTATGACCTCCTCTGGGCCTGTGCCTTTGAAGGGTGAAAAGAGAAACAGCAGATTGTTCCTGACCCAAGGGACTTGAAGGGATCCCTCCAGCAGACACCGGAAAGTACCTTGCTTCTTCAGCCATTCAGTGTGATTTCTGAAATAGCCATGCTGTTTCCTGGTTGAGGCAGAAAGACGTGTGTGTGGGGTTTTAAGCAGTTCTGTGAACTGAAGCAGGAGGTATGGCTACAGGTGATGCTTAGTGAATTTAGAGAGAACACAGCACCCTCCTTCTTCATGAACCCTCAAGAGAGTCAGCCAGTCAGGGGACATGGAATTCCTGAACGGTCACGGGATGCCTGAGCCCAGCATGGCAGAGGTGATCCTCGAGAAGGTGGTTTTATTCACGCTTCTTCTTCTTTCCTCAGAGCCTGCCAAGGCTTCCTCGGACCTGACTGCCTGGTTCAGCCTCTTTGCTGACCTCGACCCCTTATCAAATCCTGATGCTGTTGGGAAAACCGATAAAGAACACGAATTGCTCAATGCATGAGTATGAGTATGCAGCCTTCACCTGGGAGCCCTCGGCCGCTCCGCAGCACCTGTTCCAGGGCTTGCAGACATCTCAGTATGCTGTTTTAATATTTACGTGCCATTTTAATAAAACGAGAGGGTCAAGGCCCTGTTTCTATCCGCATAGTGATTTCCTCTTACTTGGTTTGCTGGTTCTCCGTGTGCATTGCACAACAGAGGAGTCACAGGAGCAGTTAGCAGGCCACTCCTTGCTCTTGCAGATGCCCCACCAGAACCATTGCTGCATCAGTATGCCGTGGTGAAATCCCAGTCTAACTTACACACCTGAATGTGGGCTAACATAATATGTCCTCGGGGCCACCAGGAGGCTGACAAAGGTTTGCGCTTGCTTGTGCCCTATCACCCTCAGAAGGGGCTTCAGGAAGAACCTTTCATCCCACCACACCACCTTCCGCTGACCTCTGGGTGAAGATCAGGACAAGCAAAGACACCCACAGTCTCCCAGCACACTTGACTGTGGCCACACGCGTCTTTCTGCTGTGTGGACCTTTCTGTGCTCCCTATTTGCACATCCTAATGTCTCCATCTTTGTAGCTAAACTCGAAAGCATGTATCCCAGTAGCCTCTTGTAGAATTTGTCAATAGAAAAATGCAAGCACTAAACAGAAAACATCATTCGACACAGCAAGTCAAAGTTGTGGATTCTGTGTGGAGACCAGTTGTGCTAAGAAAGGCACTGTGGATGGTGGGCTAGAGGGGGCAGGTGGGGCCTACAGGCAATTCTGAAGCCATTGAATAGACCCCGTGCATCCCCAAATATGGCGACCAGGTTACAAGGGCTGCACGGGATTTCTGTAGGACCAGAAAATGATGGTAACAACAGATTTACATGTGGGCACACAAACAGCTCAGATACTCTATCGGTATCACAGATCCTAGAGTTGGCACAGGTTGCCTGCCAAGTCAGGTCCCACACATTCCCTGAAGTTGCTGTACACCATGGCAATGCACTTAAGATCCTCTGTGAGAGGTAGAAGGAGCAGCAGCCCAGCAGAAGGTCCTCTGTGCTAGGCCAGGCCAGTGGCCTCTCCTGGGCCCTGTTGCCCGGTTCAGAAAAGGCTTTCTGGGCCATCTTCAGAAACATAGGAGCACTTCATGGAAGGGCTTGAGGGCTCTACAAAGCACTCTGAGGGCTGGAGACACAGACTCTTAGAGGTGCCTTCTTGGGATGGGAATGGGAATGGTCTGGGAGACAGCTGGGGCCTTGGCCCATGCAAGCTATCATTACTAGAATCTCCTCTAGCAGACTTTTCAGTGCTGCGTTAAAGCATTTTCAAGTTGTCACGACACAGAATCAGAAGCCACACTTCAGAGTTCTCTAAACATAGGCACGCTTGCCCTCCACCTCAGTCACCATCTAGGGACGCTAGAACAACCCTGCTCAGTCCTGTCCAGTCACGCCAGGAGGGTGCCCTACCTACCTGGTCAGGTCTGTTAAGCACATGCTCCTGCCATTAGATGCTGCCAGCCTAGACTCACTGTGGGAGCAATGGATTAATGATTGCCAACCAAGTTGTCCTGTGTGGAGTGAGGACTGAGGGTCTTGGTTTCACCCTGGGCTACATCTGTTTCAGCCATGAAACACCCCAGACGTCCCAGTGAGGAGGTGACTCTGGAGGGCCTGTCTGACTCCATCCAGGCAGTGGGAGGGAGGTGGAGTTCTTCTGTTGTGAATTGATTACTTTAAACAGTAAAGACTATCTAAGACCATCAGTGACGGAAGGACAGGGGATCAAAGTAGTAGTCTAAGCTTCGCCACAAGGAAAAGGAAAGGGTTGCTCATGGGAGTATTTTCTCCCTGAATTTTCTTGATGTGAAAAGGAAAGAAAAGAAAAAGACTCGGTCTCCTTTTCCCCTCTGCAATCCACTTGGGCATCCTCTTGGTTGCCTTGTCCGTGGCCTGTGCACTGCGACACTAACCCTGTCTCTGACATGAAGAAGACAAAGTGTATTCGCCATCTTTGCCAACAGTCTTGCTTCATCTCCATTGCATCGCAGGCAGCTAGCCGGAGCTACACAGTGACAGCGGAGCCTGAGACAAGGATAGGAAGCCTCTTCCTCGGCCATGCTCTGGTTTTCCTGCTGTTCCCGATGGTTTCAGCATGACCTTGTACCCCCTCCCTTTCCCCCAGTGAAGAGATAAAGAATGCACATGGGGAAGGAGGGGGCGGGAATGATTCTGTTTCTGCCTGCCTGCCTTCCCCAACTGGCACTGGCTCCAGATACGCATTGTGGATTCATTCCCCTCAAAATGGAATTTTAGAAATGTCAAGTTGATTCTGAGTTCTGGGTGAGTGAGGAAAGCACCCGTCAGCCTCGGAATTAGAAATCTCTGATTTAGAAAGGACGACACTTTTTTTCTTCATTGCTGGAAGGTTTTCCCTGAGAAAGTGTGTTCTGCTCGAAGCCAGCGCCCCTGGGTATGAAGGGGAGGCAAGCCCATTGTACTTTAGTTAATTCTTAAAGCCGGTGTGGGGCCAGGGCCGAGGGTCCTGAAGGTGCCCTGTGAGGCTGCCCAGGTACCAGATGACACCTACCAGGTCCCTCTTACCTTCTACAACGCTCCCCGCTCTGCAACTTCTGGAATCAGCTTGATTTCCCCTTTTAGGAGATGCTGCACCAAGACCCCACCCCAGAGCCCCTTTCTGGCAAGGGCTCATGACTAAATACTAACACTGTTTGATTTTGCCAATATGTCAGAGCTGCACCCTGCTTTGTGATCAACTAGTGTCCCCCATAAAGGCCACCATGAATCCCCTGCTTCTGGATTTGACCGTAAGCAGCTTCCTGTTCCTCACAGGCACCCTCAGCGCAACCTTGTTGGAACACAGATTCCAGCTTGGAGGCAAATCCAAATAACTGACCGTGGCTGCCAAGAATTCTGCATCGGGAAGCCTTCTAGTAAATGAGCAATGTTTATGATGGGTGTGGGGGAGCCAGCACCGCCTCAGACCTTGCCGGTCATGGAGCTTTTAAAGTTGACTGTTTTTTATCAAAAGGAACTAGAATTCTGGAACCTTCAGGGAGGGATGTGTGTGATAAGAACAACAAAGTGCAGAGCCTAGTCATTACCAAAACCCATCCCAACTCAAACTGACTTAAACATCAAACCTGTAAATCCGGCCTTCACAGAAGGTGGAGGCAGGAGGACCATGGATTCAAGGTCATCCTTGGCTAGGTCGTCAGTCTGACTACCCTAGACTAAAGGCGGTCCTGTCCCAATAAATTAATATTTTAAATGTATGCCAGTAGGCATATTGCTCAGGTGAGTTTCAAGACTACAAACTTCAGACATAGTTGGACCTAAAGGTTCATATTTGAACTCTTTCTTTCTCTCAGCTCTGAACCCCCATTTCTTCAATCCTCCAGGAGACGAAATGGCCACCAGTTTCTCTAGTGGAAGTTTTGGAATATAACATATGTGGGTCCTGTGTTCACTCTTGATTCACTGGGGTCAAAGGGTGGAAAACAGGCTGTTTGATAGGCTCCCTCCAGGGAAATTGGAATGTTATTCCTAGAAGAAGACAAAATGGAGGAAGCGTATACGAATGCACTAGAGATTTGCCCTGGTTTCTTTACTGAAATGACTTCAAGGAGACAGTTAACGCTGCTGGACCCTAATAGCCTCCTCAGGGACGGGGGTGAGGAGGCACAGCGTCAACATCTCAGACACTGGGAGTCGGGTAGACGACATAGAGCAGACTTGTTTATCTAACAGTGGGGGGAAATTATATACTCTCCCAGCACCCAGGTGTTCTAATGGCAATTGATAGTTGACATCACATAACCACCCCTCATTGGCTAGACCTCTGAGAGCATCAGGCAGACTCCAGGTTGGCTACTTTTAGCCTGGTATCCTCAACTTTCTACACTCAGAGAAGAATGAATGGCAACAGGGCCATTAGAGAAGCCGGCATCCAGAGTGACTGTTGAGGCTCCTCGCCTTCCTATTAGGCATTATGGAAGGGTCAGACACCCTATGGGTCCGACACACTTCTATCCAGATGAGGAAAGTAAGGACCAAGGAGCCACCAATAAAATACTCAAAGTCAGTGATATCCTGGGACTGGAACCCATGGGGCTGGACCCCAAGTCAGAGCTTCTTTTATATCCAAGTGTTTGCTGGATATATCAAGCTATAGGAAAGAATACAGAGACAGCCAAAGCTCCTGTAAGAACCAGTATTTACCCCCACACATACATTTCTTATTTACTTATCCGAAGCCAGTTATTAAATATAGCCTTTAAGGAAAGATTTAGGAAAGCAGTTGAGGGCAATAAACAAGAGTTTATCTGTAAAGCCAGAGACAAAATCTTCAGTGAAGTCGTCTCTTCCAGCTGTAGGTCATAGCCCTCTCTGAGGAAAGCAACAGCCCCTGTCCAGTGGGGTTACTACAGAGTAAGGACCTCCACTCCAGGACCCTTCTGAGGTGACCTCAGCTCATACCAGCCCAAACTGTGGGAACAGGCATTGCCAGGGCTCCCTCAGTTCATGCGATGATTTCCTAAAGCAAGGAAAAGGGGCTGTTCTTCCTCAGCCGCCTTTCAGCGAACCCACCAAGCTCTATTTCCTTTCCACACTGTTTATCAGCTCATTCCTAAATATCAAAGGAACGGAGGGGGGCGGTGCACCTGCAAAGTCTAATGAAGAGCTCGAGATACGGCCCCATCAGGAGGGATAGTGTACCAGGCGCAAAGCCTGGAGTTTGACCCGGAGTGCCTCAGTAAGTGGGCTTGGAGGGACAATCCCAAGTCAGGAGGTGGAGACAGAGGATCCAGCTCAAGCTCATCCCAGGTCATCTGGCTACAGGAGACGCTCTTCCCCCCTCCACCCCAGTATATCTATAGCTAACATTCTATATAAATTTATAAAATTATAAATAAATTTATAAAAATATAACTATATATAATTATATATATTATATATCTACTTTTTAAAAGAAAGTCTAATAAACAAGTGTTTTCTGATTTTTCTCATAGATTGGACAAGATTCTCTGCTGAGGCTAGGGGAAATAAATGGGTTTTTGTTGGATTCAAGGGATACAATACAATACTTGCCAATTTAAAAGGGTTCTTTTTTATTTTATTTTGTTTTTGTTTTTTTTTGTTTTTTTTTTTACAATGAATCACTCACTAACCAGAACACATTAAAATAATGAGGATGCAGAGCGACTGGACCCCTCTAAGATTGTTGATGGGAAGGTGAAATGGAGCAGCTCTTTGGGAAAACAGTTTGGCAGTTTCACAGAAAGTTGAGCACATACATGCTGTATAACCTGCCAATCCCACAACTAGCAATTTACCCTGGAGAGAGGGAGAGAGAAGAAAATACATGTATGTACATATATTCACACAGAAGCCTCTGTGTAAGTGTACAGCAGCTTTATTCATCGTCTCCCAAACTGGAGGCAGCCCAGATGTCTTTCAGCCGCTGAAAGAGTAAAGCGAAAAGTCTGTGACGTAGGCATAGAGAAGTATTATTTCCCAGTCAACACGAGCAAGCTACCGACACACTCATGAGGCTAACTCACCTGAAAGCGTGCACCCCTGAGATGATGCAGTGTGAGGATGATTTCACCTGCAGATTCCTCCCCCAAGTCCACAGCCCAGTTTAGAAACAAGAACAATACTGAACACAGTCAGAAAAGGGCGCTGCATAAAATCCCAGGTCAGTACCTTTCGAGAGCATCCATCTTGAAGAAGACCACACAGCCAAACACGGAACCTGGAAGAAAAATGACATTACTGGGCAAACCGGTGAGTCCCAAACGAAGTTAATAGTTTAGATAATAGTACTGTGCCAGTGTAGGTTATTAAAAATTTTAACAAGTGTCATACAGTTATGTGGGATGTTAACAAGCTCATGGAAACTTTGTATTATGTTGCAACTTTTCTATAAATCCAAAATTATTCCATAATAAATGCTGTGTCTTTGTTTTTTTACCCTAAAGGCTTGGTGCTCTATGGTTTCCATATGTATAAAACTTGGAAAAGTCAGACTTATAGGGACAGACATCAGTTCTCATGTGTACTAAAGACTCAGGAGGAAGGGTGGTAGCAGACCGCAGAGGGCACAGAGAAGTTAGGGGGACAGAACTCTGCTGGGGTTCCGTTGATGGTTACATGACTGCCTGAATTTGACAGACTTGGTAAAGGTAAACACTGAAAAGTAGGAATGGTACTGAGTATAAATTATGCCTTAGTAAGTGTGTTAAAGGGAAGAGACTATATTCTGGATCCACCAGTCTGTATGAAGCAGGAGAGCCCCTGGGAATCTAGAAGGCTGCAATGTAGGGGAGAGAAGCAGACAAGCCTCCAGCTGCAGGGAGCAATGCTACTCCCAGCCACCTCCACCTGGGTGTCAGCGAGCACACCGCAAGCTGACCGTCAGCAAACATGGCCATGCAACATTTGAGCTTTTCAGGCACTGAAGCAAGGGAGAACGAGCTGGGGTCACACATCGTATGCTTCATCCAAGGACTAGCACATTCCCTGGAAGTGGCCATGTGGCCCAGCTCAGCTGCAGGGGCTGGGAAATAGCTTCTGGCAGATGGACTACTGCACAAATCCTACACCGATCTGGAAAAGGGCCGTGGTCTTCAAAGCTTGTTTTAAAAACATCACAGTTGTGAAGCACATCGATCTATGGCAAGAAGGAAATACGTGAGTATTATTAAGAGGATTTTTGTTCTGTTTTAAAATACAAAAAAGAAATATTGAATGATGGACATCTCTGTCTCCTTACAGAAGATTGGAACAAAATTTTGAAGATGTACCATTATAGACCAAACATTCAAGATACCTCCATATTCATGTTCCCTCTTATAAGCATTCCTGGCTCCTGTCGTATCTGGAAGGACACAGATCTTCAGCTAGTGACTCATGCTGAGCCGCAGGGTCACCTGGTCTCATCAGATGAGCTCAGGAAGCCTGGGGGAACAGCTCGTCACCCCAAAAGTTAGACCGTTCCAGATTCTTCCTCCTTCCTCAACAGATAATTTCAAACCCAGGGTCACACAGGTGGCCTCAGTTAGTGGGTCACAAAACAAACAACAACAACAAAATGAGTGTGAGAAAGAGATTCGTAAGGAAGGGGGGATGCAGGTGGAAGGATGGGGGTAAGAGTAATCAGAATTATTATGTACAAGTATGAAATTGTCAAAGGACAAATTTAATTAATAAAAATAAAATTTAAAATGTGAGTCACTGAGTCACCTTATGGACTGAGTGTTGTTGAATGCCCGATGCTCATGCAAACCTCTTTGACCAATTACACCTCTCTGCACTCCACTCTAAAAATAGGATCTTTGCCCTTAATTCAAAAATCAACACCTATGTTTTGTCCTCCAACCACTCACGTTACTGATCCACTGGCCCTGCTATGTTCAACATTCCAAATGCTTGCTCTAGAATTCTTAAATATTTAGCCATAGTTACTTGTTGTAGGAGCTGTGGGCCTGCTTTTCGTCCCGCCCGGCTCCCGCAAGGCTAGCTTTACACCAGAAATAACAACACAGAAATTGCATTCTTTTAAACACTGCTTGGCCCATTAACTCTAGCCCTTACAGGCTAATTCTCATATCCCGATCAACCCATCTCTAATAATCTGTATAGCATCAGTCTTACCAGGACAGATTCAGCGTGTCTGACCTGGCAGCTTGCTTCATGGCATCTGCCCGGGAGAGGGGAGCATGGCCTCTCTGAGCTCACTTCCTCTTCCTCCCAGCATTCTGTTCTGTTTACTCCACCCACCTATGTTCTAACCAATAAAATGGGCCAAGGCAGTTTCTTTATTTTTTTAACCAATGACCTTCCTCCATCAGTTACTGAACTTTTCGTTCGGTCTTCTGGAAAGAATGGGTCAAATCAATCAAATTTTGGAGTCCCCCATGGTCTGAACCAAACCTGCTCCTCCGTGCTTGACACTCTTGGAGTAGAATATCCAAGCCCATCAGAATGCCCTTTTCCACTATAGGAATAGGAAGAGCAACTCCCTCATGACTTACTCTTATGGTTTGCTTGGGAAATATCCTGCACAGCCTCATGTGTTTGAATGCTTTGTCCTCAAATGGTGGCACTCTTTGGGAAGGTGGTGGAACATTCAGAGGTGGATCTTTCTAGAGGAAGTGGGTCACTAGAAAGAAAAGGCATCGAGGTTCTCTAGCCTAGCTCTACTTCCTGTTCACGCAGTGCTTCCTGACTGTAGATGCAATGAGACCAGCCAGCCTCCTGCTCTTGCCACTATGTCTTCCCTGCCACAGTGGAGTGAACAGAACCCTGCCTTCATTGACTGCCTTTGATGGGGTTATTTGGTTGTAGCAGTTAGGAGAGTAAACCAGTCCACTCACCTTGTTCAAAAGTTGACCAGAAGTGCTCAGGAGCGGAGAGGACTCACAAATAGGCACACTGGGAAATGAGGAATGTTAAACTCACAGGGTTATCTCCTCAGAAGAGGATGCATACACCTCTTTTCTGCACAGAAAGATGGTAGAGTTAAAAACCTGGTGGCCTGGGCTAACTGTAGGGCCGGTCACACCTGAATCCCACAGACTATTGTTTACCCCAGATCCTTCCTCCCTCAACCTTTATCTTGACTATTGTTTCTCAGTCAATAGAACCCACCCTGAGGGGAGCTGTCACATAACCTTGTAGCTTGGTGACCTCTAGGATGACCTAGACCACACACACACACACACACACACACACACACACACACACACACGGATCCTTCCCTAGACCTTTAAGCTGTAGAACTCCTTCTTATGGAAGAGGTCACTAGTGCTTTGCAAAAGCATTTTAATGTAGTAAATCTTCAGCGTTGTGATCCTTACTCCAGGAAACTTGCTGTACTTAAATACACCTAGAAGAAACTGCCTGGTGTCAGACTGTTAAACTGGATCTCCTCTTTCCTCACTGGCATGTTACTCTGCCAGCCGTGGCACTAGCTGGGGCCCCACACAGAAGACCTCTGAAGCCAGAGGGGTCTTCGCTGGCTCACTCTCTACCAGCCAGGGAAGACGCCAATCATTTTAGAAATTCCTCTCCCAGAGAGGTTGGACTGTGACTCAACTCTCCAGCACTCAACGGCTCCAGCTACTGTAAAAGGAATTCTTTCATTGATTTTTATCTAAGTGTCTCCACATTGGCCTCTCAGCCCCTGAGGTGTGGCGCTCCAAAAATCAGTTCTACCTTCACAGCACCCTAGCCGCTCTCCCATCCCCAGAACAAGCAGAAGTTCTCCAGATAGCAGCACTTGAGCAATCAATACCCTCGCTCCCATTCTCCTCTGCAATTTGTCTCTCCCTCTGCCAGCTGAGTTATAGTCTATTCTGGTCTGGAGATATATGGATCTCTTCAACGGTTCACCAACTGAGGTCATACGTAAGGATTTGCAAAAAAACGCACCTATGTGTATTTTTACCAGATGAAATGGACTAGCGTTTCCATAAATTCCCAAAGGAGCTGTTGAACAATGAAAGTCAGCAACAGATTAGTGCAGAAGATACCAGGGTACTTTGACCAGCCCCCTACCCCCCCACCCCAACACTGAGAACACTGAGAGCCCTTACCATCTGTGCAGATAGGGTCGAGATTCCCCATTGGCTCCCTTACCAGCAGGGACACCCCAGTCTTCTGTAACCTTTCCTCTTTCCCTGCACTTAAAGGCTGAGATGGTCAAACTGTGCCTCCATAGTCAAACTCAGGTCTATTTTTATCCTGCCAATAGGAGCTGCCACCCTACCTGAGCTGTGACTTTGGCTCCTGTTGAAAGGAGAGAGCACATCCTCAGCACACACTAGCCTAAGCTCTGGCTACCTGCAGTTTGCCTCCCATCTCTTACCTGCCCTCACAGACAGCCCTAGCTTCTCCAACCGTGAGCCTGTGATGAGAGGCCCAGAGCTAAACAGGCTTGTTTTCTGACCTATAAACTTGATCTGCGTTAAAGAAAGGGTACCTCAAAAAGACAAGAGGCGGACCTGGGTTGAAGCCTCAACCATCCTAGGTTTCTGGCATTTTGTTTTCCAGATCTAGGCAGGACTTGGGGAGAGCTAGACCCCCAGGATCCCAGGTAAGATGACAACCAGAGTCTTAGCCAGAGTCTTCTGAGGAGTCACAGGCAGAGCTGTCACAGAGGGGCATTTGACTGCCCCACACCAGGAAACCAAGGAAAGTGGCAAAGGACGTACAGAGGAGGAAGTTCACTGCACAGCTGTTGAGTTAATGCCCATATAACTATCAACCGTGTGTGTGTGTGTGTGTGTGTGTGTGTGTGTGTATGTGTTCTAACTCCATTAACTCCTTCTGACCTTACACAGCTGTCCACAAAAGAGCTACCCAAGGCCAGACACTATGCTCATTTCATATTAACTCTGTTTTGGTATAGGATTTTTTAATATGCATACTTGCATACTCTGGTCATTGGAATAAGAATGCCCCCCCCCCATAGGCTTATAGATTTGAATGCTTGGTTACCATGGAGTAGTAACAATAGCTACACTATTTGTTTAGGTCAGTGGTTCTCAATCTTCCTAATGCTGTGACCCTTTAATACAGTTCATCTTGCTATGGTGACCCTCAAGCATAAAATTACTTTCGTTGTTACTTCACAACTGTAATTTTGCGACTGTTATGAATCATAATGTAAACGTCTGCTATGCAGGATGTCTGATAAGAGAACCCTGTGAAAGGATCATTTGAGAACTGCTAGACTAGGAGGTGTGGACTTGTGGGGTTAAATGTGCTGTTGTTGGAAGAAGTTTCAAGGGCTCAAGCCAAGCCTTCCTGTCTTCCTGCTTCCTGTGGATCCAGATGTAGGAGTTTCAGCTACTTCTTCAGCACTGTGCCTCCCTGCATGCTCCTGGCCGCAGTGATAATGGACCACACTCTGAAACTGTAAGCCAGCCCCAATTAAAGCTTTCCAAGAGTCGATGTGGTCATGGTGTATCTTCACAGCAATAGAACACTGACTGAGACACACACATTGTCTTAGTTGTCCCACAGGGGAAGCGTGTCACTGGTTTTTCATACACACACACACACACACACACACACACACACACACACGGGGGGGCGTGTTTCGAGACAGGTTTCGCTGTAGCGCTTTGGAGCCTGTTCTGGAACTAGCTCTTGTACACCAGGATGGCCTCAAACTCACTGAGATCCGCCTGTCTCTGCCTCCCGAACACTGTGATTAAAGGCGTGCGCCATCACCATGGGGCAGCTTTTCATATACTTGCAGAGTCATGCAATGATGGCTAGTCTCTAATCCCAGAACATTAATCTTTTCACTGATAATTGTTTCATTTATTTGAAGGTTTTCCTGTTTCAACTTTCTTTTATTTATTCTTTGTTTTTTACGTCATGCCTCCCAATCCCACCCATCTCCCTCCCACTCCCCACCCCCCAGGATAAAACAAAATAAAATTTAAGAGAAAAAAAAAAGGAAGAAGGGGGAAATCTCTTCATGGAAGCCACAATGTGACTCAGTAAGTCACACAGTGAGTCACCCCTTTATCCACACACTTTTATATGCCTGCGTTCATCACGAAGAAGCATCGGTCTGGTTCTCAAGGCCCCTGATCACTGCGGCACCACTGACACTGTGCTCTTCCTGGACATCTGTTGTTCCAGAACATTTTTATTGCTTCTAAAAGAAACTGTGTACCCATCCTCTCTCCTTCCTCAGAACCTAGCAACATCAACCTCACTTCTACCTAAGGATTGTTCTGTATAAAAATTTCGTTATCAGTGGGACTGTTTTGTACCTGGCCTGCTTCACTTAGCATAAAGTTTTATAGGCTCATCTATACCATCTCATCAGTTTTATCAGCATCTCATTCTTCCTTCTTGCTGAGTAATACTCATCTGAATGCAGTTACATATGCAATGCATGTGGCCGTTTGGGCTGTTTTGGCCTAGGAACTGTAATGCATTTGTGTACAAGTTTTTGTACAGACATGCATTTTGTTTTCTTCAGTGAATAAGCAAAATTGCTGAGTTGAATGCTAATTGCACATCTCTGACTGTTACCAACCCACATGCTGCAGCCAGGCCACTGTTTTTCCTTACAACTGAGTGTCCCTGCCCATTTCAGGGGCAGCCGCTGGGCACCTGTTGAACACGATCAAGCAGCTTCCAGAAAGTGTACTACAAACACGATCTTCTTCAAAAGCGAATCACTCCGTCATTTTCTGGCTTGGGCATGGTTTTCTAGATGAGGTAGTTGAAGAAGCATAAAGGAGAGGGAAGATTTCTGGGCCCTCTGACTGCCCACTTAATAAACCCATCACAGAAGATACGTTAGCTGAAGCCAGGCACCAGGAAACGCTCTACTCTAGCCTTTAGCTCGGGATGTATCCCAAGCTGGCCTCAAACTCATGGTGATCCTATTGTTTTAACCTTGAAAACACTGGACATATAGGCAGGTGCCCACTCTCCAGCCACTCTGATCTGGACACCTGCTGCTCATCCTTATTAAAAATATTCCATCACTGCTACTGTGTCTTCCTCTCCCTCTTCTCATAGTTGGAAATTACCAAGTTTTGTTTTTAAAGGACAAGATTAATAGGTAATGATAGTGGAAAATTTCAACAACAGCAAAGCTAACACTAAAGAATTATCCACTCACACATATCCACCATTGGTCTTTGGCAATGTCTTTATGTCTTTTTGCTCATGTGCACATTTTTATAGGGAAAAGTGGCTACACAGTCTGTGCCCTTAGTGAAGAGTCAGGAATTGCTGCAACACACTGCTGGTCAAAGGGGTGCACCAGTCTGTTCTTGTGGAAGGTAGTTTCCATAGACACCTAACAGGGCGACAAAAACGCCCCAGATAAACACAAGGAAGGAAGGCTGTGCTTTCAGAAGTCTGGGCATGAGGTTTCTTGACTCGTCACTTTGGGCCTGTGGCAACACACTACATCTTGCTGGTTGGACATAGAAAACCTGTTCATTTTGTGGTAGCCTGGAAGCCAAAACAGAAACAGAGACGGGTAGGGAATTTGATGTCCCCTTCAAGGACAGGGCTCCACTGGTTAACTCCCTCCTAGGAGAGTCCATCTCTGAAAGGTTCTACTGCTTCCCAGGAGTGCCACCAGTCAGAGACTGATCCTTTAACACACAAAGTACAGACCACGCTGAACTTTATCCTTTTATTCTCTGCCAACTGCGTGGCAACAGATCGCTTTACTTGACGTTCCTCTGATTACTAGCGAGGCTAACATTTATTTTCTCGTAACTCACTTCCCTCATTTGCACCTCACCCTTATGTCCCCTACCCTCTGCCAAAAGCCGGAGAGAGGGATGGTAAGCAGTGGGGTAGGCAGAGGGAGGAGGACTGCCAATCATCCCGCAGAAGTTCTCATGGCTTATCTTTTACTGATCATTACAAAAGGAACACATGCTTGTCCTAAGAACATAAGTGAACTACTTCCAACGAGGGTGTGAGCACTGAAAGTCAACTACCATCCTACCACCTGCAGGGTGAGTCTAGGCAGCAGCCACTCAAGGCCCTCTCAGCCTTCCTCCCTTTACCCTCCCACAGGACCTGCTATTCGGGCTACACATTCCAGGGAGCAATCAGGCGAGAAGGTTAGGGATCTGGGTAGGACTGGCTGCTTCCTACAAAGCTTCCCGGTCTTGCTCCAGGGTGCTGGCTGGGAAGGAAGCAGGAGAGACCACACCAGTTGTTTGTCTGTAATCAGAGGAGCAGGTGAAGGGAAGTCAGCTAAGATTACCCGGCTGCCTTGACTCCCGTCCATATGAAAAATGACAGGCTGCTCTCACTGCAGCATCTGAGTGGTGGCCTTTGTTAACTTCTGTCCCTTGAGTGCAATTCTTTTCTTTTACAAAGTGGAATTGAAAACCTAAGAAGAGGGCTGGCTTTCCAGCGTGAACCCTTCTCCCTTCTGGCAAGCCCTTACGGAGCCCTGCATCCACTTTTATCCATCTTGTTTCCAGACAGTGGTTTGAAATGACATCCATTGCCAGCAGGGCCATAACCAGTCCTCACTAAAGGAATGCCTCTAGAGCCATGCTTCAATCAGACGCCAAGGCCTGAGCAGAGCTTATAGTGTGAAAGGGAACCTATTCGTGCTATCATAAAATCTTTTAGAGGAAAAATGATCTAAATGTTTAAATTCTTCATGCTCAGAAACTGGCTATTGTGAATGAGAGAAATCCTCACCAAACGGATATGGAACCTCTGAAAAATAGACCATATATTTCTCCTTTGTCTTTGAGAGATGCAAATGCCTACAGAATGGGAAAGTCCACTTCAGAGGCAGTGGGTTACCAGTCTCTTGGTAACCAAGGGAACAAAACAAAACAGCACAAGATGTTCAAACTGGGTAGGGTAGTGCATACTGAAGCTCCAGCTCTTGGGAGGATGAGACTGTAGAATCATGAGTTCTAGGTCAACCTGGGCTAGTAGCACAATTCTGTCTCAAAACCAAAACAGAGAGAGAGAGAGAGAGAGAGAGAGAGAGAGAGAGAGAGAGAGAGAGAGAAGAGTTTAAGGTTAGAAAAAAATCTTTTTCTGACCTTTATCTTCCCCGTTCCTTATCACCACTCTTTAAACCTGATCAACTACTCATCTCTTCTGGTATCACTCCCCAGGAGACCGTTTGCAGGAGTCTGAGGTTCTTGCGCCTCATTGTGTCTCTTAGCTGGTCTACTTGTTAGGTTAACTTTAGACACACACAGTAGAGGCTTACCTTCATGTGATTTTCAAGTAATAAAACTTTCTATGAGAATGTTTTGTCATAGTTAATATTCATCCTTAACTTGTCTGGATTTAGAATCATCTAGGAGACACATACATCCCTGGGCATGGCTGTAAGGGTGCTTCCACAAGAAGACCCACCCTGAACATGGGCAGCACCATTAAGCTGGGAGCTTAGACTGAAAAAATAAATAAGAAAAGGGTATCGTGAAGGAGGAAGTTCCACCTCAAGTGTTTCCATTACCAAGGACACCTTCCCCACCATCACACGCTCTGAGCTCAAGAAATTCCCACCTTAAGTTGAATTTGGAAGATGTTTGGTCACAGTGATGAGAAAAACCAATGAGTGGAAAATTGGTACCAAAGAAATGTGGTCATTAATACAAAAAGCATGACCATGGGAACCGGTTTACAGAAGGAGCATGGACTAGTTTAAAACTGTGGGCAAGAAAGGCCAAGAATACCGTACGCAAGCTTAATAAACCATTCCGGTGGGAATTTGGAAGACCAGAGTGCCTAAGAGAAAGGCAGATAGTAGAGGCCAGCTCAGGAGGTTTTAGAGGCAAAGAAGAATTCCAGAGAGAACTGAGCTATGGGCCACACATGCTACGTTATGTATAGCAAAAGAATCAGTCAATATTCTGCCAATATCCTGAAATTTTTAGTTGGGATGAGTTAAAAAATGATAAACTAGGTTGTCTGGAAGAGCATATTTCAAGATAGTGTGTCACTCAGTAGGGAATGTGGTATGGTTGGTGCCTACTGCTCTTAGATCTACAGTGAGAGAAGACACGCAAGCTCGCGCTCACACATACACACACAGACGTGAGACCACAGGTTTAAAGACGTAGGCATGGTAGGTGGGGTGAAAGCAACTATATTTGTTAGAGAAGTTAGTGTTATTAAAGAGAAGCATTGGACTCATAAACCACTTTATTCTTTTTTTTTCATCAACATACAAATGTTGTCACCTTTGGAAAACACAGGTCAACCACAGCACTGGTTGAGACCACAGACGGCAGTCCCAGTGTAGCAAACGACTCCTGTCATTCCACTCTATTCATCAAGATGGACATAAGAGTTTTAAATTATTCATTTTTATGTGCATGGATTATTATCTGCATATATATTTGTGCACCATGGGCATGCCTGGTGCTCACTCAGGCTTAGAGAGGGCATCGGATCCACTGGAACTAAAGTTACAGATGGCTGTGTGCTGTCATTTGCTGAGAACCAAATTTAGGTTCTCTGGAAGAGCGAGTATCCAGTCAGTGCTCTTAACCACAGAGCCATCTCTCCAGCCCCAGACAGATAGAAGGTTTAAAAACACAGCTTTTGCTGAAAATCCAACCCTACTTAAAGACCCTGGTGTAGTTCTTGATCCTATTGCCTCTGCAATTATGTAGGAAAAGATGAATTTTCAGGCAATTTGGGGACATTTTCAAAGTATTATAATTATACCATCAATTTTTTTTTTCATTCTTTCCCCAGAGTCACCAGAAAACCAGGAATATCTAATGAGGATACTTCATTGATCCCATCAATGTCAAGTGTGAGCAAGCTCGAGAAGGGATTGGAGCCATCCCTCCAGCCCTTTACCTCCCTGTTTTAAATGCCCAGTCTTCCAATTCTTTATGAAGCTGCTACTCTAAGGAAGATCTCTTTGCCCACTGTCAGATATTATGAGCTGTATGGTGTAATTTTTGTTCTGAGAAAGGATTTGGCTACCTAAGCCCAGACAGCATCTTCTGTTCATCTAAGCAAATTTGCTGGCTACGAAGTCCACTCCAGAATTGGTTCTCTTCCTTTTAGGGTCCATTTGTGCCAACACTACCCCAGGCTATCAGCCTCATTCTTACTTGCCGGCTATAATCAGGTAAATTGCTCCTGTCCATTTTCATTTACAAAAAATAGGCTGCAGGATAGACTTGGCCCACAGTAGAGCTGGCCAGCCATCAGCATCTCCATCTCGTTAGTAGACAGAATGGTTTTTAAGGGCATTGTGTCTCAGAAAAGTACAAGAAAAGCGTGTCTGGGAGAGGGGACATACATGCGAGCACCTGGATCCAATCTATCTCTTTACTGCTGCAGTCTTTCCCCATGTTCACTTAGCTGAGGAAGCCAGGTGACTTCTTTAAGAGAGCTCATGGGGATATGTGCTTGGCAATTTTATGTACTTTCTGAAAGACGGGAGTTTCTGATGGCCATCATGATATCTTACTTAGAAGTACACCTTAGGTTATAGGGCTGTGCCCCCATGGGCATGTCTTCAATAATCCAGGCTTTCACTGACCGTCTGGCCATGTGGCCAGGTCACTGACCAGTGATGCGGAATCAGTAAAAACCAGAACATATGGCTCTTTATCACCTCTTATTAGCATATAACTCATGTCCAGCGGGTTAATTAGTTCCTGTCTTTTAACCAAGTGGCATCTTTACAAATAGCATGTTGTCTACTTACCTAGGAACTATCGATCATCCACATACCAAGTAGCTCAAAGTCAGCCAGAACTGTTTGAGCCTCTACGGTGTCAACTGAATCCACATCCTAGTTGTAAGAGATGCTCCCTGACCCCCCCCCCCCCCGTTCCTATCTCTTCTTTGCTCTCGGGGGGGGGGGACATGGTTTTGTACAGACCACCCACATTCTTTAGTATGAAAACAACCCCTTGTATGATGTAAGTGACTTCTATTCACTTTCCAGGCTGCTTGCTCGCTTACAGGTCATCAATTTTGTTTTTGTAAATTACCAAATAAATATCCAAGTCCCTGTCAGGGCTTATGCTTCCTGCTGCAACGACTTCACCTTACCCTGGACTGCAGGGAAACCACAGACAATATACAATGAGTATAACTGCATCAGCAAATTTCTGTTTGCACAAAGAGGCTGCAGACTGGCTCTCCCACAGGCAGTAGTAGTTTGCTAACGCCTGGCCTGTGTCCACTGGAAGGTCTGGCATACTCGCTGCTTTGCTCAGTCCTTAGCGGGATCTTACTCCAGGCTGTCATCTCCTGTCATTACATCTTCATCTCCAAACTTGGGGTTGAGAAAAAGAAGTCAAACCCGAGATTTATACAGACGAAATAGCAGGGTATGCAGAAGTGGAGATTTCCCTTGTCTTGAGCATACAGAGACCAGCTGACTGGACACGGGGGCAAGATGGTATTTTTTATTGTATTTAATCACTGAGGCTGAGATAAGCTACAAGTCTGAGAACAGGCACAGGGTTGGGAAGTCAGACCAGCATTAAGATTTTGAATGAAGGTATAAACTAAGGAATTCTTTTTCCAAATGAGGCTGCAGGCTCACGTGTCCAACGAACCAAGAGTGAAGTGTATGGGTGAATGGATACAAGAGTTCTGAGTATTAGAGATAGGAGAGGCAGGTGAGACCTCCCACAGAGCAGGGGATACATAGAGAAAACGAACTTCAAACTAGGTGGCACCTTTCAGTGTGGGATGGGAGGTGACAGGAGGGCTAACCACCTAACTCAAAACTACAGCTGTGCCGGGCGGTGGTGGCGCACGCCTTTAATCCCAGCACTCGGGAGGCAGAGGCAGGCGGATCTCTGTGAGTTCGAGGCCAGCCTGGTCTAGAAGAGCTAGTGCCAGGACAGGAACCAAAAAGCTACGGAGAAACCCTGTCTTGGAAAAAAAAAAAAAACCTACAGCTGTTTTAGGTAGATATTGTTGGAATACCTACATTCCTATGCTCAATTTCTCTACCTTGTGTCCAAAGTTTGGTTTATTTCTTATGATTCCTTATATTAGGCTTATTATATGATTAAATTAAGCATGAAGATGAAATTGTCACTTTCCTTCACACTCAGTTGCAATTAAAATTTAAAAACTCTTAGAATAATTTCCTGTATGGAAATATATACCCTTGTAGACTGATAATAAATCTCACTCTCAAAAACTTTTATATTTTGTTTTTCTTAAACAAAAATGTCGATAAAGCAACCATGCTCAATTTAAATGTCACATTTTATCTAATTCTGTCATGTTTTAGAAATGAACAATCCAGCTGAGCGGTGATTGCGCACGCCTTTAATCCCAGCACTCGAGAGGCAGGCAGGTCTCTATGAATTTGAGGCCTGGTCTACAAGAGCTAGTTCTAGGACAGGCTCTAAAAGCTACAGAGAAACCCTGTCTCCAAAAAAAAAAAAAGAAAAGAAAAAGAAAAAGGAACAATCTTCTGGAAAAATTGTTCTCCACAAAGCACCAACATGCTTGGCTATTTGAATAATCGTATATTCCTTAGTAAACATGTTTCCTTTTTGTCCTGCAGAGGTTTTTTCCTTTTTATTCTGAACCTAGTAAGAGTAGAAGAAACTGTTATTATGGTTTTGTAGGATCTATACGACTTCCTTCGAGGTGATCTCATTGAATTTAAACTCATTCCCTATAAACTGCCAGCACAGGAATAAACAGAACAGTGATTTCTCTATTGGAAATGCTCACAGCTGGAAGCGGCACAGAGATTAGGACTCTAAGACATCCAACTTGTTACCTTGGATGGAAAATGTACAAACTAAATGTCAAGAAGAAACCAAGCAGGAGAAATCTGATCCAGTTAGAAGCCTCGCAGCTCTAGATATACAGAAACTCATTGAGCACCAATGCTGCCTGCCATTATCCAGGGCAGAATTCACCTTCACTGAAGAATGTGCCAACAGTCTTTTTAAAAAATATGTAAACTCGTCCAGTTTTACTAATAACTTTATTTAAATAAGACACAGGAACTTCTATACTGAAAAAAATACAAAACAGAAGCCACACATTTCTTGTGTAAAGCCATATTATATAACTTGAATACTGTTCAGCGCAGTGGCTAAAATTAAACAACTATATACAAAATTTAAACAGTTTCCGACAAGTTTCTACAGCTGGATGTAGGATACATTTGAGCTCACCAACTTCTGTGGAATTTACAATGCAAAGCATAAGCTTTAACACATTTGGTTCAAAACTTTAATATATGCTAAAAACAAATGTACAACACAATATTTAGTTTCTCATGAGAAAAATAAAAGCACATCACTATAAATATCGTACATAGATTTCATCACCAAAAAGCATATTCAGTCCATCTTTCTGAAATTGATAATGATACTGTTGCATCTTAAGACAAAAGCAGAGTATACGATCAAAACATCATGTAATGCTAAACCAGATAGCAGAAGTTAAATGGAGCTCATATTTATCTTACTGAACTAGTAATTTTCTCCCTTTAACCATAATCTACAAAATATAGTATTTTCATCAAGGCCTGAGATTATTAGGGTTAAAGGTGTCTGCTGCTGAAAAGATTGTTTTAAAAGGTTCCCCTGTGAAAATGGCAAAAGTAAACTGAGTCCTTCTCCATGACAGTCTCCTAGAATATAACACTGACTATAGGAGCCGGAACGCACCTTCAGGAGAGAATATTACTGCAAACTTTGGTGGAAAGGAGAGAACTGGGTTGACAACACAACACACAGAATACACGCATACACACACAGCATTTCGTAAAAATTAAAATGGTGTCACTTTATCAGCTCATCCTTCTCCAAACTCCTTAGAAGAATCAAAGAAAACCTCAGGAATGATCTAAGGAAACTGGAACATCCCTTTAACAGTAGGCAACTTGTTCCCAAATTCTAAAAACAAAACAAACAACAACAAACTGTGCCATCCATTTTAGGTGGAGATGAGAGAACTCTAGGCTCTCACTGAAAGCAAAGGAATACAATACAAACGCTTCCCTTTGCTTTCGTGTAAGCTCTGTGTACAGACCAACAGTGTCTCAAAGTCAGACCCTCCAATTAACCAGACAGGGATCTCTAGGGCTCTCTCACACTTCCTGGACAACTTCTGTCAAGTCTGCAAGTTCAAGGCTATTCGCTTGGGGTTATGTTCTACTCCACACATTCTAAGTCTTAACAAAATTATTCATGATAGTGTTATCTGAGGCTTAAATGAGACAGCTTTAAGCTATTGCTCTTGCAAGTCAACAAGAAGTCTGCTTGCTTATGGTGCCTTGGTTCTGAACACACTCATACTCTCTACATGAATGAAACTCATTTCCCAAATGCTTGAGGAAAACAGTAACCAAAATGTCTCACTTTTTAACCAGCAAATTAGAATTTCCTAAAGTGAAGCTAAACATAAATATGTCTTTAGATAAAAATAGTAGCAATTATGACCTTGATGGCCAATATAAACAAAAATCCGTCATTATTTATACCTGCAAAACTTCACTTGCTTTGAAATCAAACCCAGCCATTCTTTTATTTAAATTTCATCACACAATATGGAATGTTTACATACAGTCTACTACTGAAGCTTTATTTGCAATATTGTAACAGTCATTAACTGAGCAACACCTTAACTTTTTTTAAAAAAAAGCCACATTTACACATGTTGAAACAGTGAATGCAACAGTTGTTCTATTGGTAACCCCACGACAAAAAAACCATGTCATACACCACAGATTTGCTGGTTCTCACGTTCCCCATGTCCAGGATTACCATCACCTAGGGCTGAATGCACTTCTTTTTCTAATGTGGAATGGAATGAAGAAGGGAAATGCATAAGATAAGGAAAGGCAAAAGAGTGATGTTCCCTCTTTAGCTTTGCAGCTGTGAAATATTTAATATCCCAATGTGACATACATTCCAAGTTACCTGAGTTTAGACTTCAACTGAAGTACCTGAAGCTAGGCCATAGGGTGGGCACTGTGCAACTGTTGTGGCCATTTTTTTGCATTGTATGTATTATAGAAGTTAGAAACAAACACCTGGATCAATTGTAAACATAATCCTGAAGTACAGTATTTTCCATAGGACAAAACACAGCAAGACATTTTCTACTTAGACAGGCAACTTTTTGAAATAGAGCTTATTCATACTGAAATTTTGGAACAAAACACAGAACACAGTACTAATCTGTCAGACATACTATGAAATGCATAGTCTCCACTTAAATGCTGAATGACACACACATTTTGCAAGCATTACTGCTTTCCACAAAAACTGCTGAATAGGAGGAGTGGGTCCCTGCCAAGATCAGTGTAAGAGCTATTTTATGACGCTAAGTATTTTGCTGTTGGTGGTGTTCAGAAAGTTTGTCACTCCATGCAGATAGATGTCTGAGATCTCATTCCCACACCATGGAACACGGGTGGAGGCCAGCTCCCCCTGCATTAGATCATCACATAGTTCTGAGTGGAGATGTGTTCTTCTGCCTGCAGATCTTGTAGGAGCTGCTGCTGCTGAGATGGCTGCTGGACAGAGGGCTCCAGGGAGTCTACTGTGCTGGTGTCATCAGAAAGAGACGTGAAGGAAACCCGGGAAGAGAGCTGCTCTACTGTTAGTGTTGCCAGAGCTGAGCTCTGGCCAGAATTAGGAGAGTTCTTGAGCATCAGGTCTGAGGCAGGTAGGAGAGGGCCTAGAAGTTTTACAGGACAGAAAGCTGATCCGGTTGGGATGAAATTAACCTTGTTTTTGTCAGGACATGAAAATAGAGGGGCCGAGATAGGCTGACGAGACCTAAAACCATAAAACAACATTAGTTTGGGATCACTATAAAATTAATTACTCTGTGGATAAGTTGAAGTTCTCTAACAGCTAGAATGTGAATGACAGGGATGGGTTATATACACACAGAGGGGAAACATCTTCCATAGCACAGGTCAGCTGGGAGACTAGCCACGTATAGGCATTGAAATGACATTTAAAGAAAAAACAACTTTCAAAAGGGCCAAGCAAACTTTTAGAGATCTTTAGTTGTTTCCAATCACTGTGGAGGATAAAAGAAATTATACACTGTTCCTGAATATTATACATATTTATGATCAACTTTACTGTTAGGAAGTATAAAAGGGTGCTATTTATCATTTATTTGGTAATAAAAAACTTATTCAACTTTTTCTGGATCTTCAGATAAACATATGGAAAAAAAAAGTTTTCAGTTGTCTATCAGCCAAAAGAAGAAAGTCCATGTCCCCAGCCCCATTCCTCTAAGCCAACAACTAACTCCTGTGTAGGCTCTGTTCCCTTCTTGGCTGCAAGAAGAGCAGACTGCATTGGTCCCTACTGGGACATACACCAAGAGCTACATAGTCATCTTCTGAGTATTTCTAGAAGCCCCAAGTTTTCAACATGAACCTCTTTTTTTTTTTCTAATTTAATTTCTGACTTCTTCATATTGAAAATTTAAAATAAAAAGGGACAGAAAACATGAATTCAAGAGTAAACATGCTAAATAAATCTATAAAGAAAACCACTGTCCCTTCGATTTGAAGAATCGGAGACCATCTGTAAGATGCTGGTGCATGGACAATAACCTTTCTCCTAAATGTATTTCTGTCAGCCAGCTAAACCAACAGTTTTTTACAGAAAATTTCTTAAAATTTTTTAAAAAAAATTACTTTTAAAAAAAAATGAAAGAAGAGAGAAAAACAGTATAGCGAGAATGGAAAGAGAAAGAGGAGAAGGAAAGAAAACGGGAAGGAAAGAGAAATGGAGTTGGGAGGAAGAAGAGAGGGGAGGAAGGAGCAGCAGAGAGAGAAGAGAAAGGAAGGCATTTCAGCAGCAAGGGTGAATTCCTAAGCTTCCCGTACTAATTTACACATGTCTAGCAATCCTCCAATCCTCATCGTAGGATCTTCTGTCTATTCAGTTCTCTTTTCTTAATTTGCTTCTGAAACAAACATCAGCTGGACAGAGTAGTTGATTCATCTGTAATCAACATCTCAATAAAAGCTTCAGTTCCCAGCTGACAGAAAAGACATTACTTACGCCATTTCCTCAAAGACCTTCACTCGCTCACATCCCTCTGGGGGCTCTCGTTTGAACATGTAGCTGTTGTTTGGTTTGGGAGATGAAGCATACTTGGGTAACGGTGAGCTACTCCCACTGTCTGTAAATTTAAAGCAGTTATATTAACTAGGAGTTGAAAGAGCTTTTAAATTAAACTTGATTTCTGAACAGCCCTATTTCGTTTACTACAAAGCCAGCCTTTTGTCACTGCAAGGGTATTTCTAACAGCCTTGTGTAGTACATTTAAAAAAAAAACTTAAATGTAACAGTAACCTGCCATACCACAGAATATAAAAGGATGACATTTTAGCCCTGAAAACTTCAAGAAAATCATAGCTGTAATCTGAAAAAAATATTGTACATGAATGCAATAATATGCATTAGTCATACAAAAATTATAGGATTTATAACAATGGAGGTGATTCTCTATATGATATCTCATTGTCCAACCAATTAAATATTTTTATATGTGAATATTTTTTATCACAAAAGTTTGTAACAAATGATTCATTTAAAACACCAGGAATAATAAGCTTGTAGGGCAAAACAAGTGTGCAACCTGTCTTCCATCTACCCATAATAATGTTTAAAAAGATAATTTACCCATAATTTTGCCTTTAAAAGCTCTGTTTCAGTACAGCTTGCATTTTAGCCACTAACGACACGAAAAATCCAAAAATATCTCTACCAAACATGTTTTCCTCATTTTTTTAACCCACAACAAAATGGTCTATTCATGAAAAGCTATAAAACCTATGTACGACTTCTCCTTTTCCTATCTGGCAAAAGTGTTTGGAAATCCAAGTCCACTAAGATGTGTCATTATCTTTGTAAGATGCCAAGTTGTAAATTCAGTCACAGACCTGTTTAATATACTGACTCTATTACCTAACTTCTGACTTAATGAAAGCCAGTGCTCACTGTTCAATACTAAGTACACAATCAAGTGGTATGTATCATTTCCACGTATTTTGAAAAATGGAAATAACAATAAATTACATGACTTGCTTTAGTTTATGGTATAGAAAACTGTCCAGCACTCAAAACAGAGTAACAAGGTACATAACACATGCTTAGAAATCTGCACACTAACATTTTATTTTGTGATGTTTCAAAAGTCAGTCTTAGGAATGCAGATCGTAAACACATTTGAAAGTGGCTGTCTCCCTGGCTGGCCATTACTTTGAAACAGCAAGACTACACATTTCTACAAAAACTACAAAAGCACATAGTTTATTACTATTAAACATATTCTTACAGAATATGCATAGAATAACTTCTTAGAAGGAATCAAATCATAGAATGACATTTAGTTTTTTTTTTTATTAACTATTCAGACTTAATCATTTTCTTAGACTCAACATTTACCTGTTTCTTACTTAGACACAGAAGAGAGGGTGAAAACGACCTCTTGGTAGGTTGATGTAATGGACTCAGAAGCCTGAGTCTTAGTGCTGTCTGGGAGTAACGTTCATCTATTCATACTGGTCAACTACTAAGCTGGTGTGAATAAGGCCGTAGACTACCCTCTCAACTTCAATCTCACCTCACTAGTCAATAACACATGAGGTCAAGAAGACAAGGGGGTGAACACGGATGGCATGGAATGCCCATGGAGGTTTACTCATCGGCACAGCACAGCCCATCAGGAAGTGGCATCTACTAAAGCAATGACTTCGATATCTTTAACAAGTCTTTCATGCCATTAGTTGGGGTGTGAATACATAGCAATCAATGGTCCACCCTATTATCACGGAAGAAATGCCATGTTGGCCACAATTACATATTCGAGCCTATTACACAGTTTCTCTTTATAAGCACTTACTATAATTTCAAAAAAAAGTTGAAACTAGTCATGAACTAGATAACCTGAAAATGGATACAGTTTTTTCTGCCGCAATTTAAAATAATTATTTGTCTTTAAAGTTTTATTTTTCCTTTAATTTCAGAGGTAGTAAGTGGGCTTTTGTTTTAACGTATCCACTTAAACATCCTTATTCTTTTCTGGAGGGAGGGTTAATGCTAAAAACAAACACAAATGTGTTCAATGATTTAAATCCTTTTGCTTTTTCAATAAAAACCATCTGGCTATAAGGGAGTATTTACAGCTTATATTTAGTAATCTGAAAAGACAGTGTAAAAGAACTACAAACAAATATTTGGGAAATCTGGACAATTTCTATCAAGTTATCATATAGTTTGATTGCTTATCTTATTGTGATAGATCCTATTTATGTACACACTATACTAATATCAAATTCAAGTAACTTCCCAAATATTTTCAAGTAAATTAAGACTTGGAAAAGTTCCAAATTATTATAATTTAGAATTATATATAGAAAAAATATTCATTAAACCATGTGTGTTTATAACTAATTATCTTTCAGAAATGACATTTAATATTTTATACACTATACTGTATGACCCACAATCCCAGGATAGATGTAATTTGCATATATGATTGTTGAGTCATATATGTAAATAGGTACATAAATTCTTTTTTTGTTTGTTTTTGTTTGCTTGGTTTTGGAGGGTGGGATAAATACAGGTAGGTATATTCTTTGTTATGGGTTCTACTGTAGCCTTAAGACTGTACATATATTTCGTCACTATTAGATAATCAAATAAATTAAGTTTTAAGCAAACAATAATAAATTATGGTGCTTTATTTTGTGAGGTGCTAGGAGTTGAATGTGGTATCACACACATGCTAGATAAGTGTTCTACCGCTGAGAATATTCCTAGTCAAAGCGGTGATTCTTAACCCTAGTTTACAATAGACCCTGTAGAAGCATTTTTAAATTCCAAAGTTCAAATCTCATCTCTCAAAGGAACCTGGCTTTTTTTTTATTCTCCCCTTTGAAAATGCTTCTAAGCGTATCTGAAATAAAAGCAAATCTGAGAAATGAGTGTTAAGAGAGTTAAGAATTCTAGTCTGCAATCAAAATACCTGACTTCTACCTGTGCCTACTTAACATAACCCCCATAGTATTGGTTCATCTCTGGCTTTTGATCCATAAAACAGGAATAACTATTGAAGCACTGTTATTTTAAAATATAATGTAAAAGGACTCAGGCATAACTAAAACACAGAAAGCTCTCAAGAACACTGGCAGTAACAAATTCCTATCCTCCAAATTTTACGCAAGTAAACCATTTGAAACTATTTCACTCTTCGTTCTCTCTCAGGCAGAGAAGAATGCAGTAAATGTTTTAAGTAGATTGACCCACACTAATGCTATTTAGTTACATAAAGATAACATCCCATTTCTTGCAAGAAAGCAAGGTTATCTTTGGTATGAATTTAGGTGTGTGTGTGTGTGTGTGTGTGTGTGTGTGTGTGTTTCCAAGTGCACCTGAGTGCATCGTCCAAGGACGCCAGAGGAAAACCTGAGGTTGTGTGTAGAGCCAGAGTAGATGAGCTACCTTCCGGAGGTCCTGAGTTCAATTCCCAGCAACCACATGGTAGCTCACAACCATCTGTAATGAGATCTGGTGCCCTCTTCTGGCTTGCAGGCAGAGTAGATGAGCTGGCCAGTGATGCTCAAGGACCTACCAACCTGTCTCTACCTCCCCAGTGCTAAGATGACAAACATACATGACTGTGCTAGGGTTTTCTTTTGTTTTGTTTTGCTTGTTCTTTATGGGTTCTGGGATCAAACTCAGGTGCTCATGTTTGCATGGCAAGTGCTTTATAGATTGAGTCATCTCCACTATCCTGGTAATCTTTGGAATACCAGATTCTCCAGGAATGCAACTCTCTAGTGTCAACTTTGGCAGCTATGACAGCAACAACTTGACTGGGAGATCTAATCTAACATCTTAAAATTAAAACTAATGCCTAAACCATTGAGATCCTTCAGATTACTTTGAAAAAGAAATTATTTTGAGGATGTATCTAGCAGCAACTAACCAAAAATATGAATATAATTCTTATTCTTTCCCAAGTAGGTAGTTCACTGGGAAAATGAATATAGTATGAACACTATATTCAATGATATATTAAGAATATAATAAAATGGCATAAAACTTAGCCTAGTGAGTTATGTTAGAAATATGACTAAAATAAAATGGATCTATACAGAATTACTAATTTGATGTTAAAATTACTTATTTTGCTCAGGAAATTGAGTTAGCAAATAGAGTATGGATGATGGACAAAGGAGATTAGGGAAACCATACAATTATGTACCATTTTTGGCAATTAGCCTTAAGAAACGGGTAATATAATTAATTGTATCAAAGGGTCCGCACCTTCTGGTAACTCAAAAACTAAACTGGGAAGGAGAGCTTACAACAGTCCCTTTGAGATAACCATTAAATTTCAATAGCACATACACTTTAGTTGGGATGAATATATAAATTACTCATGTGTGTATTTTTGTGTGTGTATGTGTGTGTGTGTATATATATGTATATATATGATTAATTCACAAAAGGAGAAAATATGACTTCACTACCTTTTGCTACTTATATTTTTGAACATTACTTCAGGTCTGATTATGTTTTGAATAAAATATCTAACAACCATTGTGAATGTTTGCCTCATTAGTTAAATGCTTGTCATATGTAGGTACAGTACTTTAAACGCTAACCACTTATTCTTTGGGCATACCCCAAAAGGATACACATTTCTAGATTCAACTATAGAGGGCTCTTGTTTTGTGTACTCACAATAAGTAGACTGCCTTTACTACAACATAACCTAACATGATTCAGTTCCTGACATGTCACTCGAAAATAGTAGTTGAAGATGAACACAAATCCTATGATAGAATATAGTCTTCAAATCAATCTATGAACTAAAATCATACTTTTATTAGCTTAAATCTTAATAGTGAAACTAAGTATAAATCATAGATTAGAAAATATTTTGTATTTTGAAAATTAATTTAAGAATTTTGGGAAATTTTTGCAATATAACCTTTATTTTTACAGCCTCAGGTTTTAAAATGATTTTTAAAAAAATCCAGAAGGAACATGAACAAGGAAGTCAGGACCACGAGGGGTGCACTCACCCACTGTGACAGTGGAACTGGTTTATTGGGAGCTCACCAAGGCCAGCTGGACTGTGACTGAAAAAGCATGGGATAAAACCAGACTCTCTGACACATGGTGGACAATGAGGGCTGCTGAGAAGCCAAGGACAATGGCACCGGGTTTTGACCCTACTGCATGAACCGGCTTTGTGGGAGCCTAGCCTGTTTGGATGCTCACCCTCCTGGACCTGGATGGAGTGAGGAGGACCTTGGACTGCCCACAGGGCAGGGAACCCTGACTGCTCTTTGGACTGGAGAGGGAGGGGGAGAGGAGTGGAGGGAGGGGGAGAAGAATGGGAGGAGGGAGAGGGAAATGGGAGGCTGGGAGAAGGCAGAAATTTTTTTCAACAACAACAACAAAAATCCAGAAGAACCAGTTTGCAAAAAACTCAAATGTTCATATTTTAAACTATGTATGTGTATATGAAGAATGCTCGAACTCATACTAAAAATGTCAATACAACTTTAAATATTCATTTTACCATTTACTTTGTGTGAAACAGAAGACAAAGCAATATACTGTTAATATCTTGATGAAACTTTAGACAATAAACTCCAATTCTCTTTTTAAAAAAATTCTTACTAAACAAAATGACACAAACATCATTAGGCAGAAACCCACACGGAAACATTACCTTCACGTTAGGCTGACCTTACAGCCCTTCCTCTGCACCATTCACAACTTTTCTAACGTTGGCAACCATTTCCCACATCCCCACACTGGAACTTGGCTATCTTACTCATGTCCTTATATCCCTTTGTCTAAAATACATAATCAGCCACCAAAACTATCTGCGAACATACAAGAAGAATGTACTGGAAAGTTTTTTCAGTTACTTCCTATCATTAAAACAAGTAAACTTTGTTAACTTATTTGTGGAATAAATAATAACATTTAAGGATATAGATTCAAAATAGCTAAAAACAGTGTGTGATACGTTTGGAAAGTGCAGGGTTAGACAATTAAACCGCATACTTGCTTGGCCTTCTGGACTGTAGTACCTCCATCTGAGCTATGGTTCTTCAAAATTAAGCTAGTCATGTCCTCTATGTGACATGCCCACAAGATTCCTCCTGGCCCTTGAATGTTCTTGGGAACATCATTAAGACTTCTTGTAATATCTAGGTTTTCTATCTCTTGGTTCTTATTTTCTCCTCTCCGTCATTCACACATATCCAATTTCTTACAGTTCTCTACACACCTGGCCCTTGCAGAGATGGATGTTACATGAAGCCCATTCTTTCTGCAAAGGCCATAAGATACAGCATGAAATCTCTCTAAAAGATCATTATTGGCATCTAGACCATTAAGAAGTTAGGAAAGCTACCAATTTCTATACGTCTCAAATTAGGAAGCCTGCAATAACAAGCCCACATAATCATAGGAATATGGCATATAGTAAATAACAAAAGTATAATCACCTAACCACATTTAATCATAACAATCTTATGAGGAAACTGAGATACCTAGAGGCTGAGTAACTTGTCCATGGGCCCATAATTAGTACATGGCAAGGCAAGGTTCCAATTGATTACCCCAAAGTCAGAGTTCATTACCTAAGCTTTCTGCTTCACTAAATCTTGATCTACTCAGTCTGTGTTTTCATTAGACATATGAGGAGGTGACAAAATGATCAAGTTCCTTCCTAACACTTTGCTTCTCTAATGAAAGGATTACAGCTCAGGCAACCGTTGTGGGTCGGCCTTCTGCTAGGAGATGGAATAAACAGCAGCCTGTAGGAGCCCATCTTTCTCAGAGGATGACAAAAGATGATATGGAAACACCTGACAGATTCATTTTTTTCTCTACCCCTATTGATAACCTATAATTTTTTCTTCAGTCGTGATTAAAATTTACCAATTATCAACAGAGTATTTAATATAAGGGAATGATGACACATGTCTTAGAAAAGCTACTACCTTTAATTTCATTAAGAAATGTGGACTTTATGGCTTTTAATCCCTTCACCAAAGTGCCTGTGACTAAGTTTGTCTACTTGTTTTTTCTCCTTTAAAAGTACCACACTCTTCTCAACTGTGTGGTGGTGGTGCACAAGCAGGCGGATCTCTGTAAGTTTGAGGCCAACCTGGTCTACAAGAGCTAGTTCCAGGAGAGACTCCAAAGCTACAGAGAAACCATGTCTCAAAAAAACCAAATAAATAAATAAACAAACAAACAAATAAATAAATAATAAAAATAAAACAGTATCACACCCTATGGACATTTAAAGAAGCACAACATATAATTTAATAACTCAAAGAAAATGACACCAGTATTTTCAATATAGTAATAAAGATACTACGTTTTTAATATGGACATATTATAAAGAAAGTTAGTATAAGAAGATTTTAGAAAATCCCTATTAGTTAACACCATACCTGGCAGGTATGACTGAATTTGGTAAGAACAACACAACGAACAAGACTAGGTTAACCATTGGTGCTTAAACTTACATGTTAGTAAACAGGTAACAAGACGAAATAAAATACATATGAAACTTTCGTTTGCTTATATTCTAGACTGAACCATAACAGATACAACTGAGTTATACTTACTAAGTAGTTTTGAACTATGAGTAAGATAACTATTTATAGCTGTTACATTATCTGTTATTGGTATGATTGTAAAAATTGTATAAAGATAAGAATATGGCAATTTCAGGTTCTTATTAAATGCTTCCAGATATTGCTAATGTGTGCAATGTTTCATGTGATCTTGAAAAAGAAGACTGGGGAAAGACCTTAGTGACATAATTCTACAACAGGGCAGTTCTGACTTGTCATATAAAGTTCTATGTTGGAATAGTATTTTCAATCTATGCATTTACCATTAAGAAGTTCTTCTAAAACAACAGGGCAGTTTTAACATGTAATATAAAGTCCTTTGTAGAAAGTGTTTTAAACTCTAGTTTTACCACTAAGAAGTTCAAACAAACAAACAAAAAACTTTTTATATATTTGTTCAATGAATTTAAAGGTAAGGTGGTTAAAACACATATTCAACATTTGTTTCCATACTATCAACCACAAAAAAGTCATAAATTTGAGCAGATTAGGCTATGTAAGAAGGAAGAGAGCTAAGGCAAAGGTGTGAAAGACAAAAAGTGAAGTAGAACCCTAGAGAAAAATACAAATATGGTTAAGAAATATGAATAAGAAAGTGTCCAAACACGTTATTTTAACAGACTTCTTAGTATCAGCTCTAGACACTAAAGAGACAAGCTAACATTTTTTATTTGTTTTCTGGAGAAGAAAGATTGCTTACACTTAAAACTTACAGTTTAGTAATAATAATATTTGAGTCAAATTACAGTGTGAGTTAAATGGGCTTATATACCCTAGCTTAGGAAACTCCATCCACATAGTGTATTTCTTTCAAGAAAAATATAGCTTCAACCACAAGTAATCAACTTATGGACTCTTGGAATATAACTCTTTGTAGCTGGCCTCAATAAAATGGTTCCATTTATTTCATAATTATAACAATCACTGTTTCTACAATATCTTGCAAAATTGCAGAACTTTCTAAAAACTGCCTAAATAACTTGTGCCAAAGATTCATGACAAACAGCAGGCTGAAGTCTAGGTTTTATGGTTTGCCCAGCACTAGTCTGGCTACCATCAAGGAACATTGGCAGAGCTGCTAAAAAGCTAATATTTTGACGCTGCCATCTGTACTATATATTTTTTCCCTTGCAACTTGGACATGATGATGTAGAAGGACTTGGGCCAATTCTTTGGCTATATTTTGATAATGTTAATGTAAGAGATGTCAAGATGAGAGTTTGTACTCTGAATTTGAGGCTTAGGAATTATTTCTCTATTAGATTAGCTAGCCTTGTAACTCTACACATGTGGCCAGGCTGCTTTCAGTCTTTAGGTTACTGGAAAAAACCCTAACAAAATAACAGAACTCAACCCAAACAAACAAACTCATATGAAAATCTCCTCTTGAAATAAGTTCTCAAACAACTGTCGCTTTTTCAACAGAGTGGTTTTTGTTCTGGCATTGCAACTGATAGAGTCAAAGAAAAAATGTGCTATCTGTAACAAATTCTTTAGTTGAAAATGATAAATGATTCATGGGGAGCAGATATAAATAGGGAGAGATAACATTAGGAAAGTCAGAAAATGGGTAAATACATAACAGATGAACGCTAAAAATAATCAGCCCACCAGCACACCTTTCAGTAGAACATATACAGTCACTGCATCTGATTATTTCGCTTCCTGCATCATTTCTCTTAAGTCTCCTAGGAATGACCTGAGCTATTTTACCAAAAAAAAAATCTTTGAACTACAAAGTATGCAGGTACACAAAACAGATTTTAGGTGATAAGAAAATTACAGAACTTATTTTTCTGTTTTCATAATTGATTAAACTAGCAAGAATTATTTAGCTTCTACTTTTGTCTTTACTGGAAATAAAAACAACCATACACAGTGTAGAATAAAAACAATTATCAGGCAAAATTAATATTAAAAACTACAAACCACTACAAAACTCTGTATTTTGACAGAGAAGTCACAGGTCAAAGACTCTTCTATAGTGGGAACAATTCAATGTACAAGTTCCACAACTGATAAACCACTTTCTTTTTACCTTTAAATATTCTAAACATTGTTTAAAATGCTAAATATTGGCAAGAGTAGGCCTGAGGCAGTGAACTCCACAGGAGCAGGACTGAGCCAGGGACCTAGGCTGAAGCAGGCCTGAGACAGAGAACTCTTCTGGAGCAGGTACAGGGGAGCAAACTGCTGAGCGAGTGGGCCAGAGCCAGAGACCACTGTGGTTCCAGGCGTGAATCTGGGACTTTCAAGAGAATAGACCTGAGCCAGGACCTATGCAGGTCTGGGACCTCTGAGGGAGTAGGCAGAAACCAGAAATTTCTGAGGATCTGGCCATGAGTCTGGGACCTCTGTGGGAGTAGGCCTGAGCCAAGTCCTCTGTGGGTTCAGGTGCACCATAGTCTGGGACCTCTGAGAGAGAAGATCAGAGCCAGAGACCTTTCTTTAGGACCAATCCAAAGCCAGGAACCTACTCAGGAGCACATCCAGACCAAAGACATTTATAGAAACAGGTCTGAGCCGACAACCTAGACCAGAGCAGGCCTAAGACAGCAAACTCCATGGGAGCTGAGAAAACCTGGGAGAACTGAGTGGCCTCCAGGAACAAGGAGTGCCAACCAGAACCATGGTACTGACTGTACCAGAAGGAACAACCATCTGAGCCTTGGACTCACTGGCACCTAGAAGATTAATCACCAGAGTCACAGATAGCACCAACCACACCAATTAGAGGAAACGATGAGTAGACAAGGGAAGAACAGATGCAACATCACAAAGAACAATACAACCCCAGTAAAATCTAGAGACCCTACAACAGCAAGACTTGAACAACCAAATATAGATTAAGCACAAGAAAATGACCTAAAAAATAACTTCAGGAGAATGTTTGAGACTCTTACAGAGGAAATGAAAAATTCCCTCAAAGAAATGGAAGAAAAGACAAGCAAAAAAATTGGAAGACATCAGCAAATCCCTTAAAAGAAAACCAAGAAAAAGCAACCAAACATACAAAAGAAACTATTCAAGACTTGAAAACTTAGAGACAATAAACTCAGGTGGAGGGAATTATAGAAACAAATTATGAGAAAACCATCAAGAACCACAAATGCAAGCATAAACAGCAGAATACAAGAGATGGAAGAGAGAATTTCAAGCGCTGAAGATACAATAGAGGAAATAGACTCATCAGTCAAAGAAAACATTAAATCTAACAAAAGTTTAATGCAAAATGTCCAGGAAATATGGGGCACCATGAAAAGACCAAACCTAAGAATAATAGATATAAAAGAAGTTCAACTCAAAACCACAAAAAATATATTTAACGAAATCATAGAAAAAAAACTTTCCAATCTAAAGACAGATATGCCTATGAAGATACCCCCTCGCCACATAATAATCAAAACAATAAACATAAAAATAAAAGAATAAAGAAAGAATATTAAGAGCTACAGAGAAAAAAGGAAAAGTAACATATAAAGGCAGACCTATTAGAATTACACCTGACTTTTCATTGGAGACAATGAAAGCCAGGAGGTCATGGTCAAGCATTATGCAGTCATTAGTAGACCACGGATGCCAGCCCAGACTACTATACCCAGCAAAACTTTCAATCACCATAGAAGATTTTCCATGACAAAACTAGATTTAACCAATAGCTAGTCACAAACCCAGCCCTACACAAAACACTAGAAAGGAAACTCCAACATAAGGAAGTTGGTTAAATCAATAAAAACTCAGGCAATTGATGATCTCACAGCAGCAAATCCAAAAGAAGGGAAAAACAGAAATTAACATCACCAACAATGAAAACTAAATTAACAGGAGATAGCAATTACTGGTCATTGATATCCCTTAATATAAATGTACTCAACTCACCTATAAAAAGACACAGTCTAACAGATCGGATATGAAAACAATCCATACTTATGCTGCAGATAAGAAACATGCTTCAACCTCATAGACAGACATAGCCTCAGAGTAATGGGTTGAGAAAAAAATTTCCAGTCAAATGAACCTAAGAAACAAGCTGGTGATATCTCCTAATATCTAACAAAATAGACCTCAAACTAAAATCAATCAAAAGAGACAAAGAAGGACATTTCATATTAGTCAAAGGAAAAAAATCCATCAACAGGAAATCTCAATACTGAACATCAATGCCCCAAATACAAGGGCACCCTCATATGTAAAATAAACACTTCTAAAGCTTAAAACATACATTTAACCTCACACACTAATAGTGGGAGACTTTAAACACTCCACTCTCACCACTGGACAGGCCTGTCAGACAAAAAATAAAGAAATAAGAAAACTAAAGATATTATGACTCAAATGGACTTAACAGACATTTATAGACTATTTCATCCAAACATAAAAGAATATACCTTCTTCTCAGCACCTTATGGAACCTTTTCAAAAATTTATCACACACTTGGTAACAAAACAAATCTCAACAGATACAAAAAAATTGGAATAACCCAATGTATCTTATCAGATCACCATGGCTTAAAACTAGAATTCAATAGCAAAACTAATTACAGAAAGCCCACAAACACATGGGAAGTAAACAGTGCTCACCTGAATCAACAATGGGTGAAAAAAGAAATAAAGGAAGAAATTAAAGACTACCTAAAATTTAATGAAAATGACCACATGATGTACCCAAATTTATAGGACACAATGTTAAGAGGAAAGTTCATAGCGCTAAATCCCTTCATAAAGAAGCTGGAAAAATCCCACACTACTGAATTAACAGAACATTTGAAAACTTTAGAACAAAAAGAAGCAAACTCACCTAAGAGAACTAGACTGCAGGAAATAATCAAATTGAGAGCTGAAATCATCAAAATAGAACCAAAGAAAACAATACAAAGAATCAATGAGAAAAAGAGTTGGTTCTTTGGGGAAAAAAATCAACAAAATAGACAAACCTTTATTCAAACTAAACAAAAGGCAGAGAGAGAATATCCAAATTAAATCAGAAATGAAAAGGGGACATAACAGACACGGAGGAAATCCAGAGAATCATCAGGTTATATTTCGAAAACCTGTACTCTACAAAATTGGAAAACTTAAAGGAAATGGACAACTTTCTGGATAAATATGAATTGCCAAAATTAAATCAAGCAAATTAAACAACAGACCGATAACTGCTGACAAATTAGAAATAGTCATCAAAAGTCTCCCACCAAAAAGAGCCCAGAACCAGATGTTTTCAGCTCAGAATACTACAAGATTTTCAAAGAAAAACTAAGACCAATACTCCTCAAATTGTTCCACACAATAGAAACCAAAAGATCACTGCCAAACTCTTTTTATGAGGCTCCAATTACCCTGTTACCTAAACCACAGAAAGACATGACTAAGAAAGAGAATTATAGACCACTTTCACTCATGAGAGTTGATGCAAAAATACTAAATAAAATACTAGCAAATTGAATCCAAGAACACATCAGAACCATCATCCACCATGATCTAGTCAGCTTCATTCCAGAGATGCAGGGATGGTTCAACAGATAAAAATCTGTCAATGTAATCCACCACATAAACAAACTGAAAAATAAAAACCACATGATCATCTCATTAGATGCCGAAAAAGCTTTCGACAAAATACATCCCTTCAGGATAAAGGTCTTGGAGGGAGCAGGGATACAAGGAACATTCCTAAACATAATAAAGGCAATATACAGCAAATTAACAGCCAACATCAAACTAAATGGAAACTCCCAGTGATCCCACTGAAATCAGGAACAAGACAAGGGTGTCCATTCTCCCCATATATATTCAATATAGTTCTTGAGGTACTAGCGAGAGCAATAAGACGCCAAAAGGAGATCAGGGGGATACAAATCAGAAAAGAAGTCAAACTCTCACTATTTGCTGATGATATGATAGCTTACATAAGTGACCCCCAAAATTCTACCAAACTTCTACAACTCATAAACACTTTCAGTAATGTATCAGGATACAAGATTAACTAAAAAGATAATCAGTAGCCCTCCTGTACAAAGATGATAAGTGAGCTGAGAAAGAAATCATAGAAACATCACCCTTCACAATAGACACAAATGGCATAAAATATCTCAGAGCAATTCTAACCAAACAAGTGGAAGACTTGTAAGACAAGACCTTTAAATCTTTGAAGAAAGAAATTGAAGAAGACACCAGAAAGTGGAAAGATCTCCCATGCTCTTAGGTAGGTAGAATTAACATAGTAAAAATGTCAATCTTACCAAGAGCAATCTACAGATTCAATGCAACGCCCATCAAAATTACAACAAAATTCTTCACAGACCTCAAAAGAACAGTACTCAACTTCATTGGGAAAAGCAAAAAAAAAAAAAAAAAAAAGGATAACCAAAACAATTCTGTACAATAAAAGAACTTCTGGAGGCATCCCAGTCCCTGACTTCAAACTCTACTACAGAGCTACAGTACTGTAAACAGCCTGCATGTTCCTATAAGCCCCAGTACTGGTGGGGAGAGAGGCAAAAAGATCCTGAGAGCTCATTGACCAGACATTCTCATCCAAAAGACATCTTAAAGCAAAGGAAAACAACGAACAGAAGAAGGCATCTTCTATAAAACATGTCTTATAGTCTTCACATATGCATCATGCATATGTGCACCTTCATACCAAGACCCTGTTAGAGAATATTCCTCCAAAATCACTAATTATAAGGAATATAAACTATACCATAACTATCATCAGCTTTGAACAAAATGAAGGAAAGTACTGGCATTTAGTTGTATACACTCCACTTTATAGCTTTTGTTAGCCGTTAGAACCAGGCTCTGTGCTTATCTGACACATTTATGGAAGATGTTTGAAGGTTACAAAGGAGGAAAGTGAAACCAATGAACAAACCTGTAATAACTCATCGTTTACAATCTCACCATTCAACAAAGGGGAAAGTGGTGTAATGGTCTAAGACACAAACTATAATGAGCAATAGCAAGCCTTCCATATAAATGGTGACTTCATTCTCACCTTTATCACGATCATAGAGCAAATCTTCTGTTGAACAAGGGCTTCCATCCTGGGATTCCGGAGGACAAAATGGAGACACACAGGGGGAGTGGCTGCTACAGCTACTGCTGCGCTCTTGGACAGAAGGAGTCTGGGTATCTATGCTGCGAGTACTACTGCTCCGGTAGTGAGCAGGGAGTGGAGCTCTTCGACCATCTGGTATATCCAAAGGCTGCAAAGGGGAACACAAGTAAGCATGTGGGGGACATCAGAAAGAATGGGGCATGTCTTCAGATGTCATAGTCTCAGTGAATACACCATTTTGTATCTCAATTTTTGGGCACGTTACAGGGTTCCTGTATATCTTCCCAGGCAGTTCCCATGATATTCTTTAAGACCAGTGTAAGTTTAACATCAAAACTCCAAATACTTAGCACCATGAATGGCACATACACATTGAGAATAAACTGAACATTCGAAGAGACAATTTTCACTTGCTAGTGAGGTAAAAATGAAACATCATATTGGTGAGTATAAAATTTCAATTTATTATTTACTAATTAGAGCTCAAGAATTTCTATTTCCTTTGAAATCACTTAAATTTCTAATAAAATTGCACTCGTATTCAATGGAGAATAATAAATCTCAACAATTCTGTTAACATAGCATACACAAAGTATGATGATTTATAATCTTGCATAGATCTAATATACTGCTCAGATGGGGCAAGAGTAGTAAACAGGAAACTACAATCACAATCACATGCTTTGAACTGTGGAACTCATGAAAGCTCATCAGTCCATACAGAAAGAACCTGTAGTTTAGAGTTGATGGTGACAGTGCCAGAGCCTGTTGAGTACACACCTTCTAGTCTTCTTAGCTCTCACCCCATTGTGCTTACTTGTCTGCAGTCAACAAGTAAAACTCTGTAAGCTACAGCTTTTCATAAATAGTTTGAACTATTATTATTGCATAGGAAGGATCACAATGCTAGTAAAATGAACCAGTACGATGATTTAGTATTCATTTTCACTGGTGTGCCTATTCTACTTGCTCTCAGCCTTGCCATTTTAAAGATTCAGAGACAGTGTTAGAGAAGAAAGAGAGGAAGAAAAATTAGGTAAGGTTAAATATCAGTAGATTTTATAATGCTGATTGAAACAGAAACTTTGTGTGATGTTGCTGGAACAGACACCAACTTTACAACTTGATAATGACTATTATAAAGAGAATATCCAACTAAGTCTCCAGCGCCTTCATTACTAAAAGAAGTTTCCAATTAAGGAATGAAGTAAAAAGAAAGACTTCACTAGGCCAAGCTCTGACAAAGAAAATGTTAGTTTAAAAAAATTTGCAGTGCTGAGCAACAATAAAATGATACACTACTTTGGAACAAAATGTGAGTTACATTTTATGTATGTGCTACTTAGTAAATAAAATTCTTCTTTATTTCTATTTTTAACCTACAACTAGATAGCATATATTTATTTATCCTTTTTTGAAGGTAGAATTACAAAAGCAAAACAAATTTTACAAATCTACATATTTACAAAAAATAATTAAGGGAAACAGGAAGGTTTATAATACTGATATCAATAAGCGGGGCGGTGGTGGCGCACGCCTTTAATCCCAGCACTCGGGAGGCAGAGGCAGGTGGATCTCTGTGAGTTCGAGGCCAGCCTGGTCTACAAGAGCTAGCTCCAGGACAGGAACTAAAAAGCTACGGAGAAACCCTGTCTCGAAAATTAAAAAAAAAAAAAGATACTGATATCAATAATAGCTAATGTGCTAATTTTTACTTTTTGATATAGGCATTTTGGTTTAATTTTAATAAACTGTTATAAAATTAATTGTAAATGTACAATTTTCAATCAATAGAACAAGTCTTTACTCCTATAAGCAGTCTTTCTACTATAGTACCGGCAGGTACATCTTACCTGTCAATACATTACTGAAGCATTCAAGGTCCACTACTGGGTAAGGCCAATGATGTCTTTGCTCCCTGAGGAGCCTGCATAGCACTTTCCAATACTATGTAAGCTAGCAAGCAGGGAGAGAAATTCCTGGCCAGTCCAAAACTTATTTCTATGTTCTGCAACTGAAGTGTGTGGTACCTTTAGTAACAAGGTCTTACTATATAGTTAATGATGAACAACCAAGAACAAGAGCAATAGCCTATGTCTTGAGTGTCTCTAAGGCATCCTTGACCAATAATTCACAGGGAGTAATCTGTGGCTGGAACTAAGATTTCCATTTGATAACCCATGTTTTCTCTGGACAACACTGTTCACTCATTTAGGACACCTCTGTTCAACTAATTTAGAAAAAAGTATACTTTAGTTTATGAACTAACAGGGTTTCATTCGGCATCTTCATACATTCTTATATGCTTAAGTTTTTTGGTTAATCATAGCTGGTACTGTAAACATGTTCAAAACGCATGTTTAGGGAAGCCACAGATCCTATGTTTTGCTAAATGGTCATGTTGTCCAACTCCCTTCTCAATATTTATGCTTATGTCCATAGAGTTCTGATGCTTTCAACCTTGACCAGAGAAGCTTTGTACTGCAGAGGGTAGAGGTTAATGTAAAGACTCAAAACTTCAAAATGCTGAGAATAAACTCCTCTCCCTGAAGGATCAGCAACAGCGTAGAAAAGGTGACAGAGAATGTAAAAGCTGAAGGATTAGGAAGGAGTGCTGTGAAAGGCTGGTCTCTACACCTGTGACCTCACAGTAGCTGCAGCTAACTGTATAAGATCCCCATAAACTCTAGAGTTAAAAATTCCAGTATGGATAGGAAAGGGCTACTGATATCCCAGTCTTAGACAAGGAAGGGTCACTCAGTTTTCTTTGAGGGGCAGGCAGGCCATTAGTAGATTGCCCCATACCATGAACCTATTAGCAGCACTATTGGACTTAGTGGTAGATAGATAGATAAATGATAAGAAGTCAGATGGGTAATAAGAAGTATTGGGGGAGGAGACCTTGAGGGAGAGAACTCAGAGTATACGCTATATAAGTATAAAAGTTAAAATATAATTTTGCCGGGCGGTGGTGGCGCATGCCTTTAATCCCAGCACTCGGGAGGCAGAGGCAGGTGGATCTCTGTGAGTTCGAGACCAGCCTGGTCTACAAGAGCTAGTTCCAGGACAGGCTCCAAAACCACAAAGAAACCCTGTCTCGAAAACAAACAAACAAACAAACAAACAAATAAATAAATAAATAAATAAAATAAGTTAAAAATATTTTAAAATGCAGAAAATATCCAAAACATAAAATGTCTAAAAATTTGATGGCATTTTGTTTGTGTTAATTTTATTTCATGTGCATTAGTGTTTTTCCCTGCATTCATGTCTGTGTGAGGGTGTCAGATCCCCTGGACTGAGCTTCCATGTGGGTACTCGGAATTGAACCTGGGTAATCTGGAAGAACAACCAGTGCTTTTAACTACTGAGTCATCTCTCCAGCCCCAGCAAGGCATTTTCTTAATTAGTGATTGATGGGGAGGGCCCAGCTCACTGTTAACTGAACAAAATGCATAAAAGTACTATCTGTCAAGAAAAAGTAAGTACTGTTATGTACTACAACATAGATAATTTTAGACATGCTAAGTGAAAAAAGTCAGTTACCAAATGCCATATATTATATGATGCTATTTATTTATAAAGTCTGGAACAGAAATATCCATAGACCCAGAAAGTAGATAATGGTGGCCTATAGCCAAATATATTAAAGGGATAGGAGAGAACCCTATGGTCTGTATTTTATCTCCATAAAGCTGTTACACCAAGCCCACAAGTGCTTTTAAGAAATTCTGTAACATTAAAGAAAGAAGTATTTAAATATCCCATGTAATCTTACCTTAGACACTTCTTCCTTTCCATTGTTTTCTTTGATGAATACCTTTTCCAGTTCAGGACTTATTCCTTCTACATTGCAGGGCACACGTGAAGCAGATGATTTTGGCACAGATATGTTTGACAAAGGCATAGGTACTGACCTTGATCCAATAGCCTTTGAGGCAGAAGATAGAATAGAGTCAAATTATTTATTGTCAAATAAAGAATTGGAACATGATACATCTTTAAAAATGAAGAGTTCGGATGTAGCTAAGTGGCAGACCTCTGTTTAGCATATGTGACATGCCCTCTGCATGCCCTCACCATAAAAAAAAGAAGCAAACAAAAATGCCTTAAAACACAGAACGAACAGTTATTTCTGACACTTCAAAAACAACAAAAATTCAAATACATATACAGAAATTTAATTTCTAAAGAAAGGTAAAAAATAATATGGAATGAAAATCCTTCGAAATCCTTTTAAGTGCAAAGCAAAGGTATTACTATACAATGTATACACTGGTCAAAGAATGGCAGATAAAAGCATTTTCAGCACTTCTTAATGTCTCCTTTTTGTTTTACTGGGAAGTAGAGTTGAAATTCTTTAAGTTATCATGGGACTCCACTGTAGTGCTGTGGAGATACCATGATATTTACATTTTAGTACCTTTATTTTCATTTTGTCAGCTACTTAATACAATCACTGGATTAATAAGCAATATAAAAACAATACCACGTTAAACTCAGCACTCACTTAGCAGCTTTAAGGTTGTTTTCAAGTGTCCTCTGCACGGGTTTTCAAGAATTAGCCACTTCTAACAACTATTATAAAAAGTCAAAAGCTGTCAATGAACATTTTGCTGCTCAAGGAATACAATATGAAGGAACTAAGGGGGAAAAGAACCAAGGTGCCAAATAATAATAATAAATGATCTCATTAATAGTAACTAGAATTTAAACATGATTTGCAGCAGTCAGCGTGTTAATATTTCCCATACCTCCACTGTTGCCTACTAATGTGCCTCGTATTTCATTAACAAATGAATAAACACATTGAATCTTTAGCTCTATCATAATTTTCCATTTTATTATTATCAAGTGTTTAGTTGTTTTATGGTTTTCATAATAAAATATTATGTTTTAATGCAATTTTATAGCAATTTTGGCATTTTTAAAAATTATTTTATTGGTGTTTTAGCCTGTATGTATATCTGTGTGAGGGTGCTGGATCCTGGAGTTACAGACAGTTGTAAGCTGCCATATGGGTGCTGGGAATTGAACGCGTGTCCTCCAGAAGAGCAATCAGTGCTCTTAACCACTGAGCCATACCGCCAGCCCTGCAATTTTGGTATGTTATAGAAAAAGCCTTTTCAAATTTTTTTCTGCATGACGAGTGTGTTTATATGACCTTTGAACAAAACTCCTTAAATAATAAAAGAAGTTTTCAAATTTTATTTCTGAGGAAAGTATATATCCATATACTGATGGATATATCTACAGTATATTCCTTGAAAACAATTTGTTAAATAAAAAAAAATTTATTTAAAGCGTCAGCTGGAACTCAGACATAATTTATGTACTAATTTAGAGTAAATTGCTATTTTAAAACTATCTTCTCATCAACAATGGGTTAAAACAATCAATTTTCCCTACTTTTCATTTTATAGCCTCAATAAACATGTATAACTGGCATATTTCTTTTAATTCATATTAGTGGGATTTTATTTTTTTTTCTGTTTTTTTTTTTTTGGATTTTCGAGACAGGGTTTCTTCGTAGCTTTTGGTTCCTGACCTGTGCCACGCCTTTAATCCCAGCACTCGGGAGGTAGAGGCAGGGGATTTTATATTTTTTACATTAACACATTATAAGACTATTGAGTTTTTATGTTTATACTTTTAATTATCTCACTAAACTTCAGTTATCATGCAAAATTCTAATCATAAGCATAATTAGAATATTGGTGTGAGTATATATGTATATCAGCAAGTGTAAGTTATCAAAATTTGTCAATTTTTAATTTATTCTATTTAGGTATTTTTGTTATTAAGAGTACTTTAAAGCATTCTAAACTAGACTTCATACTTCATTGACAAAAGTAATTTCTATGAATAACCAGACACCAAAAAATTAAAAGCAAATTTAATCATCTTAGTATTTTTTTTTTAATTTTTTTGAGACAGGGTTTCTCCGTAGCTTTTTGGTTCCTGTCCTGGAACTAGCTCTTGTAGACTAGGCTGGCCTCAAACTCACAGAGATCTGCTCTTAGTCTTTTTCTAAGATTTTAATTGAGATAATAAGATAATACTGATAGTGCTTGAAAAAAAAACTAGCAAATATATTAATTCCACAAGATTAAGAAGAAAAAGGAAAGCACACACAACTCCACTTTGGATGTGTAGAGCATACCAGTTTGCTGTATAATACTGATCAGGTATGATCAAGGTACAACATATCACCCATTTTAAACATGCAGTTAGTTGAGTTTGGCTAATCCAACTACCGGTATAGTCACATTTAGAGTCTTCCATTACTAAAAAAATATTCTTTGGGGCCTCTCTGCATTCAGTTCCTATTTCTAATACTTAGTTTATATAATTATCCCTTGGGATTTTAATGCAACATATCATACATTACACAGCTTTTACTCATACCTTCCTTCACTTAGCAAAATGGTTTTGAAATCCAATTCTGCTGTCATATTTATTAGCTACTTTCCATTGTACTGTTGAATACCATTACACTGTACGGTTATGTAAAGTATCTGTCTAATCAGTGAGAGAATATTTGTTATTATTTCATTATCACGAATAGTACTTCCTCAAGCACTCATGCAGATATGTTTTAATGTCTAGTGGCTACTTGAAGGGAGAAATACTGGAGATAATGGTCAGTATATGCTTGCCAAGTGGTTATATTACTGTGTCCTCCTAATAGCAATGCACAGCTGCTCTTTTGCTTTACATTCTCAGTATTTTCCATATTAATGATCTCATAATTAGTTCTAATAGTCTAGCTAATTCACTCTTATTTTCTAAATATACAATGTTATATACAATTAGTGATGCCTTTCTTAGTCCCTTATGTAGCATGCCAATAAATGTAGACCTTTGTGATCATCTTTATCTTGATATTAATCAATCTGATCTTAGGAGACATACAATTAATAGCAATAGGAAGTTTTGCTATTTTCAGTTTAATAAAAATTTTAGTAACCACAAAAGGATACTATATCAAGTGTTATCAAATCAATTTTATCAATATCAAGCAAAATCTGATGCATTTTCTATGTTTTGGCTTTCTGAGGTAGTAAGTTATATTAATATGTCCTAATGTTGAATTATCCCTATCAAATGTACTACTTGGTCACGATATCAGATTTAAGTTATTAAGATTCATCACTTCATGGCAGCACTTTTCAGATCTGTTCAGTAAGATATGTTAGCACAAATTTCTTGGGGGGAAAAAAACTCTAGTTTTAAATTTCTTCATATGAAATAAAATGCAAATTGCCTGGAATACAAAGTTGACACTTTAAGGTGCTACTAGAAGGATTCTTCAGCAAGCACATTTCCTGTGACTTCATTTCAGTTCAAGGAAATATTCTTAGGCCACTATACTCTGTTATGTGTTACAAAAATAGTAATTCAGTAAAGATGAAACTTTGGTTATAGTCTAGGTTTCCCATTAAGAGGAATTAATAAAATCTGAACAACTCGCCTACCTGAGTATGACTGATTGTTATGTGGTTACCATGGAGAGGTGACTGCCCATCTTTCTCTTTACTGTGACGACTACTTTGCTTGCTGCGTTGTAGCTGCTGCCTCAGTTTGGCAATCTGCTTTGGGGGAGAGAAGAGAGAAGAAAGCAAAAGTGAACACCAATGCTGTTTTTCCTTTTTTTTCTCAAAAGATTTAATAGAAGATAATGTTTTAGCACAAGTTGTTAAGTCTAAGATGATTGAAAATGAGAAATAAACGTACAACACAAAGGCTTAATTTCTGCAGTTTTATTTGGTGGGGCGGCTGGTAAGCAGGTAGACTAAATTTTGTCAGATTGCTTCAGATCTTATCTTCATAATGCTCTTAAAAAAGAAACTTCGGTAAAAAAAAATATTTCAGATAGATACTGTTGAACTTGTCAAACCTGAAACTTAAACTTTCCTTTTATTTCTGTTTTTCCTTTTAGACAAGAGCTTACTGTGAACACCTCAAAATCAGAGACCTGCCTGCCTGCCTTCTGTATCTGAGAGTAAAGGCATGCATCACTATATCTTAAATAGAGGCTGCACTAATTTCTATATTGCTATCCTTCATAAAGAAGAAATCAAGCTTATACATTACTAAATATTCGAAATTATACATCACAATGGTGGTAAAGGCAATCAAATCTTATTAGTATTTAATACTTTTCATTCGAATTTACTCATTGTGCATAAGGTTTCATAAGGATATTTTTATGTATTTAATCTTACTTTGTGTTATCTTTTATTCATTTAAACATAAATTTACATTTGAATATATTCTCCTAAAGAAATCACATTCCAGATTTACTTACAAAGTCTTTACAGTAATATCACCTAAAACTTACTAAACTGCTAACATACTTTAGGTTATGCATAATGCACTTTAAAACTTCCCAAGCATTCTTAAAAGGCTACCAATATTGTTCAAATGTGTGGATAAGAATACTGGTCAAATGTATCCTTAAATTACTGTGGTGTTGTAAAATTGGTCCTTAGTGCAGTTCTGTTAGTAGTAGTAGTATACGCTGTATACTGGAGAGATGGCCCAGAATGAACACCTGCAACAAAGTTCTGGTCACAGGAACCAAATAGTGACTCACAACTATCTGTAATATCAGTTTCAGGGAATCCAATGATTTATTCTGGCTCCATGGGTACCAGGCACACACATGGTGCACATACATAAATAACATGCATATGAAACACGTCTGCACATAACAATTTAAGTATATTTTTAAAAAGAAATAGTAGAAAGTGTTTAAGAAGCAGAGCTTAGTGGGAGCTGATAAGGAACCTTTCTTTAAAAGATGGGGGCCATGGAATATGACTGCACCACTTAGAAAATAATGTGCTTTTTATGGAACCCTAATTCTTATGAAGACTCTTGTTTCCTCATGCAATTTCTCTTCCCTGCACAGCCTCCTACTTGGTATTTGATCTTCCATGATATGACTCACCAAAGGCCAAACAAGACGGAGCTGTCTATTCTTAAGACTTTAGACCTTCTCATCTTTATGAGAAGATTTATGAATCAAAATTTTTGTTTCATAAATTACTCAGTATCTAATGGGCAATCTCTAACAAAAGAACTACTAACAGATTGGGAGATGTAATTAATACTAATATTACTTCTGTCATAGAGAAGATGGCAACATCAATCAACAACGATTCCTTGAGAAATCTGGAATAAGTTTAGTTTTATGCTTCTACTAGATAAAATATAAGTACAAAGTGAAGTGGAAAATGCACTAATTTTTCTCAAGAATATATATATAGTAAAAATACAATGTCTTATGAAATTATATAAATATGTACTGTAAATAACAGGCATCAAAAAGCATAAGGTAATTACTATTAGAACCTATACGAGCTCAAATTAAAAATACATGACTTATTGGGGAAATTTTTACGTGTGGTAAATAATAGGGAAACAGTACAACCACCAAAACGGGGATAACTAAAGTCCTTTCTATCAAGATTTCATGTTTTCACTTTTGTAACTTATGGATCTCTCATACAATAGCCTTGCAAAAGATGTACAAGTAAGCTTCTCGTAATGTTTTTGTTTCTCACTCTAGTTTGAAATGACTTAATTTTCTTCTGGAGAGCATAATTTTCATGAGAAAAAAATCAAAATTAGTAAGTAAATCAAGACAAATTATTCACTGTAATAAAAAGTAAGTAAGATCTCAAACTGTATAAGAGATTTTATTAGCATATAAGTATAAAATTTAGTGTTTTCTGAATATTAACGATGTTTTAGTGTTGTCTGAAAACTGAAAATGTTTATACAAAATAGTTTGGTATGCCTGCAAATTAAAGTAATTTGTAATTATCCATTTACAAAAATAAATCTTTATAGCCTACTAATCTTAATTAATTGTTTATGGCCTCTGATACATTAAAATAAACCAGAAACATTTTGTTCTATGTGGATTTTAACCCTAGAAAAAAAAGTTTAATTAAACAATATAGACTTATAGCTTCCCAAACTGTTATTTTTTTTATAATACTGTTCTTGTTTACAGCCAGTAGGCATCCAATAAAAGAAAAACCTATCTCCCCAAATATATGTACTTAAAACACTGCAAATTCCATTTTAGACATAGGTGAAATGATAGCAAGACTGCTGTTCCATAAAGTCCTCCTTTGCTTCAAAATGCAGGAGGCTCTTATATTCATTCTCCCTATAATGACAAGAGCTGCATACTTACATAGTGTAGAAACAGAAAACACTCTAGCTTCATACAGGTTTTGTTCAAAATGTCCTTTGCTTTCCCTTTGATGGGAAAGGAGCCTCCAGTGTATCTGAAGACAGCTCTTTTCTCTAACCCCATTACCCATGGAAAGCAAACGAAGGTGTCCCTTGGAAGAAAGGCAAAAGAAATTTTCTAGCTTTTCGTCAAGATGGCGCCGAAAGCGAAGAAGGAAGCTCCCGCCCCTCCCAAAGCCGAAGCTAAAGCGAAGGCCTTGAAAGCCAAGAAAGCAGTGCTGAAAGGCGTCCACAGCCACAAAAAGAAGAAGATCCGCACATCGCCCACCTTTCGGCGGCCCAAGACCCTGCGGCTACGAAGGCAGCCCAAATACCCCCGGAAGAGCGCGCCCAGGAGGAACAAGCTTGACCACTATGCCATCATCAAATTCCCCCTGACCACCGAGTCAGCAATGAAGAAGAGAGACGACAACAACACACTTGTGTTCATTGTGGACGTCAAGGCCAACAAGCATCAGATCAAACAGGCTGTGAAGAAACTCTATGACATCGATGTGGCCAAAGTCAACACCCTCATAAGGCCCGACGGAGAGAAGAAGGCGTATGTTCGGTTGGCTCCTGATTATGATGCTCTGGATGTTGCCAATAAGATCGGAATCATCTAAACTGAGCCCAGCCGGCTAATTCTAAATATACACATTTTCACCATAAAAAAAAAGAAGTTTTCTATCTGCTCCCAGTGTTCATTCTTAGTGTTTAACTTGTCCTTAACGCAGCCTTTTAATACCCATATCCCACTGCTTCATATAAAAGTGGCAGTCTTCTCTTCAGCAGGTCATCTACCTGGGTTACGGTGATGAAATGCCCAAACAACCTTCTATTCGAAATAGAAACAGTAGCTATGTAATGTATGATTTTTTAAAAACTAGATGGTTATTTTTTTCCTCTAAAGATTCATTTTCTACTTTGGGCCTTAAGAAAAACCAGACAGAGAAACTTTCTCAAAATCTGAAAGGCTTCCTATACTAGTCTACCAATCCCAATGATCAAAAACATCAGGAATACGCAATCTTGGGTCACTAATTAAAGATAATGAGACAGAAAACTATAAAATCTTTAAAACAATGAGTGGGCAGTTTTGTGTCAGGGACTAGAAAGCGTTTTATTTCTCAGAATTAATTCAAATCCATAGTAGCTCTGGTAAATGAAAATTCCCAATGAAAAAATCCTAATTCAAAAGGTAGTAGTGAGATGGGATTCAGGGTCTTGGGACTTTTAGAAGAGAAGGAATAAAAAAGAGAGCTAATCAAAAATCAGGAAAATTACATAGCTTTTCATCAGCAAGAAGTCTGCTGCCAGCGATTCCTTGCTCACAGGTACACTGCACCAAGATGAAAGCACAATCATCAGAGGGCTCGGAGAACTCTAGGGTTCTTATTTCTCAAGTCAAACAACCTGGGAAGTATGTATGTCATTGCTATACTAAAATTTCTCAATAGTATCTGCTACAAAAGACTTTACCCACAAAGGTCAGAGTCTAACCCATCCTTTTGGCATGCTATCAGAATTGATATTCCATAGTAAAACTGGGACTTGAATATCTGACACCAACTTGGTGACTTGATTTCTACCCATGGGACCTGTATACTGAAGCAAAGAACTAACTCTTGCAAGTTGCCCTGTGAGCTTCAATAGCCTGTGACGGTATGCACATGTAGACATCCATGCGTGTGCATACAGATGCAGGTGCACACGTGTGAGCGTGCATATACACCAATAAATATATATTACATTAAAATTTAAAGGCAATGATACTGTAAAAAAGTAAAAAGGCAAATTATACTCTAGGAAGACACAGAACATATATTCAGCAAGTGTAAAAAAAAAAATTGAAAGCACTCAAAGACTCAATGAAGCAAATGGACAAAGATAAGATATCCAAATGGCCACTGTGAACAGAAGAGATGTTCAACATTATCCTCTTCAAAAAAAAAAAAACATAAATTAACAGCAAACAAAATAGTAAACACCAAATTCTGGCAAAGTTAGAAAACAACTGTAACTCTCCATGTGCTACTGAGATGGAAGTTGGGAGTGTCTTTTATTTTAACATGATAGACTTTACTGGAGATTTTCTTCTGCAAGTACTACTTATGTCCTTAACATCAAGTGTGAAGATAATAGCTCAACAGTAGGAAGTAGTGACAAATATATTAAGATGTGTTAATATTGTTTTATAGAAGAAGAAAATGGCAGTTCAAAGCTAACATTATATTCTAACAATCCTAATGGAAAACAGTGTTAATGAAGAGGAATCTTGATACTACATTAGAACTGGAAGCTATGGTTCTCAGAATTGAGCGATCAGGAAAAAGAGACCTCTATATAGCCACAAAATTCTATTTTTGTTAATGACATTTGGAACATGCAACACACTAGAACAATCCTTTTTGTAAAGAAACATTGTTATATTGTGAATTTATCCTATGTCAAATGTAGGTGACAAAATTTTAAACATTTAGCTATGCTGAAATATTCTAATTGCGCATACCCTGACTGGTAGCACATACTCTCTAACCATAGTTTAGAGTACCTTGAATGCCAGCTTGATGACTGTGTCAACCATTAATAAAAATTATCATTAAATCTAATAACTGCTTACTGAGCAACAAAGCACCACAGACGCTATTGTTCCATTTGATTTTCAACAAAAGAATGTGAGATAGATACTGTTATTATTGCCACTTCAAGGGATGGACATGGGGTAAAAAAGTTGTTAAAGCATAACACATTTGCATTAAGTGATGAATCTCAAATATGAAACAAAAACAGGATTCTGCAGGCCACTCTCTTAATTCATTATAGTTAAGATCCAGAATGTCTTCTCGAAGGTCGATAGGTGTTACTATGGCTTTTACTCAGAGGTTGTGGAAGCTTTAAGAGTTAATCCTCAGGGGAAAGGTGAGGTCACGGGGTGTGTGCTGCGAGGATAAAGACCCCAAATCTTCCCTGTCTTTTTCTTGACTTCCCATCCACTATGAGGTGACAAGGCTTCAGGACGATGAGTTACACACCACAGGCTCAAAGCCAAAGAGCCCAGTTATCATGGACTGAAAAGTTTGAAAAGATGCGCCAAAATCAACCTTCCTTCCTTTTAAGTGCATTATCTGATGTATTTTAGCATAGCAAAGGAAAACTAATACAACCACCATCTATCTGTATTGACTGGAGAACTAATATAAAAAGGAGATAAATCTTATAAAGTAAACAGATGAGAATAAAACATTTAACAAGAGTTGAATTATATCACTCCTCTCCCTAAATAATTAATCTATTTTTTTCTAAAATGAACTTGGTCATAAATCTCAGGCTGTTACTAGTTTTGATTTAAAACAGATTATAACAAGATCAAGTATCTTCACAGAAAAATTCTACACTTTGAGTAAAAGCAAATTGATCCCTACACAGTCACATGCCTGCCCATATACAGTTTCACATAAATGACTCAGGGATAGACAAAGACAAGTCACAAAAAAAAACTTCTCAAAACTAGGCTTGCTTTGGGAGAACTTTCATAAGCAGTAAGTTTTACTACCAAAGCAAATTTACAGCTATAATACAGCATTAACAACTGTAACAGAGTGCTGATTAGTTTTTATTGCCAGCTTGGTATAACCTAGAGTCATCTGGAATGAGGGACCCTCAACTGAAGAACTGCCCAAGTCAGATTGATCTGTGGCTATGCCTGGGAAAGATTGCCATGATTGATGATTGCTGTGGGAAGACCCAGCCTACTCTGGGCAGCAACATCCCTAGGCAAGTGGACTAGGGTTGTATAAAAAGCTAGCCTATCGAGCTGTGTGGTGGTGGCACACACCGTTAATCCCAGCACTTGGGAGGCAGAGGCAGGTGGATCTCTGTGAGTTCAAGAGCCTGGTCTACAAGAGCTAGTCCAGGATAGACACCAAAGCAACACAGAGACACCATCTGAAAAAAAACAAAAAATAACCAGCATATCACGAGCGAGGAGCAACAAGAAGGCAGCCCAGTAAGCAGTGCCATGCTAGCCCATGCCTTGTGCTCCTGTTCTGACTCCCCTAACAACGATCTGTGGCCTGTAAGATGAAAATAAACTGTTTCTTTCTGTAAGGTGCTTTTGGCCATAGTGTTTACCACAACAGAAAAGTTAACTAGATCATTGTCTAACTTTTGAAAAACATACACTCTTGGTGATATCCACTTCACAGATGGGGAAACACTTGAAAATAAAATTCCTTTCACATGTGAGAAACCTAATGATAAATGGTCTTTGACCTTCAATTTGTAAGCATTTTTTTAGTACTTCACAATGCTGCCCAAGCAATCCTGTATTCATTTTTAACTACAAAATATGTACCAGTCAGGATCTCAACCACTTCACTAAGTAACTTCCTTGATGTCGAGATATTATGAGCTTATAAAACTAAAAGATGAAAAAAAAAAACTAAAAGATGAACAAAAACTGACTAATTTACCGTGTGTGTGTGTGTGTTTGTGTGTGTGTGTGTATGTGTGTGTGTGTGTGTGCGCGCACACGTGACCATAGAGAACTGCCTTTTAAGTTCTGGTCTTTTACAATCTTAACTGAGTTTTATTTCCACTGACATCTTCAATCTCCTTTGCAATTTTCTTTCATTTTGAACAAGAATACCACAATTTATACTATTCAAACCCCAAGTTTTCATAAGCAAAACTGCTAGTTTACTTTGATTCCATCTAGAGAGATGAAACTGTTTGGTTTTACGGTTGTTTTCTAAGAGAACAATCAATTCTTGTAATCCACTGTTCCCTTGTAGTAGCATATGCCATGTTGCTACAAGCACTCAGTTCTAACAGAACGATGTGAAATATCAGCAGTATGTCTGAAACTATACTGAATAAAATGGAAGGTTTGTCATTATTTATATTCTATACTTGAGTTTATATCCCTATTGCAGTCTAGATGCATTAGACTAAGCCCTTTCTTTTGCTTCCTCTAGGAGAATCTACATCTACTTATTATGTATATAGATAAGAAGCAGGCCAAAATTATGGATTTTCTACATAAGGAGGCTAAAAATAAAATCATGGGCAATATTATGCTACCAGACCATTTGGATTAGATTACACAGTATATGAGTAATTTGGCAACCTAAAGTATATAAAATTAATACTGGTCAGTCTGGAACTCTGCATAGGAAAAACATTCAAGAGAATTCTGAGCCTAAAGAGATGGCTCAGCAGTTGAGTACTTGCTTGTATTGCAGAGGACCCAGGTATGATTCCTAGTAACTCCAGTTCCAATGTATCTAAGGCACTTTTCTGGAGTATGTGGTTCCATACAGACAAGCAGACATACCCAAATACACATAAATAAAATTTGAGAGAAATGTTTATAGTTAACCTATACCAACACTGGTTTACTGCTAACCTTTCAGAATTTTAAGGGGACAATACTGACCCAAGTGTTAGGAGTCAAAAATTCAGTGATATAATTCTGAATTCAAAGTATAAAAGAACTGTGCAGGCTAGTATTTTGTCAAATTGACATAAGCTATAGTTACCTGGGAAGAAGAACCTTAACTGAGATGGGCCTCCAATCAGATTGGCCCATAAGCAAGTTTATAGGGCATTTTCTTGATCAATGATTGATATGGGAGGGTTCAACTCATTATGAACAATGCCACTTCTGGCGAGGTGGTCCTGAGTTATATAAAAAAGGTAACTAAACAAGCCATGTGTAACAAACAAGCAGCACTTCTACATAGTCTCGGCTATATAGTCTTACAGGTTCCTGCCTTGGGTCTCCCAATGATAGACTGTAATATGTAAACTGTAAGATAAAATTAAACCTTTCTTCCCCAAGAAGCTTATGGTCATGGTGTTTATCATAGCACTAGAAAGCAAACTAAGACAAAAAATACTTGCCAACCTCAGCTAAAACTAGTACACTCATTCTCTTAAAAGCAATGAGTTGTCCCCACTAAGAAGATGGCAGCAGAGACAGGATAATCATCCTAGATATTTTAACTCTGGTTTCCTACAGCTTTGAAAGAACAAATAGGTAAAAATTTCTAATTTGCATGGAAAAAACTATCAGGAAAAATAATATATAGCTATATTTTGGACTATTCACAAAATATTAAGGAATAGCTCATTTCTACAAGATTTGGCTTCCACTGTAGTATGAGGTCCCAATGGATCATAATAAGCTGGATATCATAAAAAGCTATCAGAAAACAAAAAGCACTATCTTATTGTAGAAAGCTATGATCTATGGCTCTGGTTGTTGTGATTTTTAAAAAAAAGCAAGCTAAAAAAAATAAAGATAACTAAAACAAAAATGATTACTAAAACAGAGATTATTACATAAAATCAGGGTTGATTCTAGAAATGTCACAATTGGTGGGGTACATATTTATTGAGAATATAAAGGCTACAAAAATAAGAAAAAATTACTTTTTACTAAAGTATGTTTCAACTCTGTGACTATGAAAAAAATAGGTTATAACAAATAGAAGTCTCACTATATTGAGAAAATACTAAAAACAACCCATCAAGATCAAAACAAGTTATAAAATAAAATAAAAAAGATAACATACCTCCTTCAGTTGATCAGCACTTCCCCATGATGCAGAGCGCTGATGGGATCGTTTTTCTGCTCCCTCCTCTGCCCAACAACTAGGTGTCTTTAAAAAACAAAAACAAATTAAAATGTAAGAAACAGTAATAATGCTATCACCAAATTTCAGTCCGGTGCTCCAATGTGGGTCTCTGTCTCTGTCTCCTTTCATCGCCTAATGAAGGTTAATATTCAGGAGGATGCCTATATGTTTTTCTTTAAGTTCACCTTCTTATTTAGCTTCTCTAGGATCACGAATTATAGGCTCAATGTCCTTTATTTATGGCTAGAAACCAAATAAGAGTGAGTACATCCCATGTTCCTCTTTTTGGGTCTGGCTTACCTCACTCAGGATAGTGTTTTCTATTTCCGTCCATTTGTATGCAAAATTCAAGAAGTCATTGTTTTTTACTGCTGAGTAGTACTCTAATATGTATATATTCCATACTTTCTTCATCCATTCTTCCATTGAAGGACATCTAAGTTGTTTCCAGATTCTGGTTATTACAAACAATGCTGCTATGAACATAGTTGAGCATATACTTTTGTTGTATGATAGGGCATCTCTTGGGTATATTCCCAAGAGTGGTATTGCTGGGTCCAGGAGTAGGTTGATCCCGAAT